>NW_004443955.1:19347929-19360986 GCF_000243295.1 Trichechus manatus latirostris
TAATAAATTCACATCTTTGTTTCTAAGGTGTGTCTCTTGTAGACAGCATATTGATGGATCCTGTTTTCTTATCCATTCTGTGACTCTCCGTCTCTTTAAGGGTTCATTGAGTCCATTTACATTCAGTGTAATTATTGATAGATGTGAGTTTGTTGCTGTCATTTTGTAGTGCTTTTTTTTCTGCTGCTGAAGTTTTCTTTGTTCTTCTTACTGTCTTATGCTGAGTGACTTTTGTTTATGGATTTTTTTTCATTTCTTTTGTTTTTGTAGGTTTTTTTTTTGCTGAGTCTTTACGTTTTTCCTCTTTATTTTTATGAGTGTGTTTGCTAACTTTCTTTGTGGTTACCATGAATTTTACCCTTATCTTTCTAATTTGAAGCAGTCTACCATTACTTGGTATCACCTTGCCTTCCTCTCCATTAGAAGGTTCTATACCTATGCCGTTTATTCCCTCTTTTATTGATTTGATGTTGTTGTCATTTACTGATTAATTGCTCTGATTCCCTATTGTATTTCTTTTGGTTTTGGATAGTCCTCGAGAGTTCATTTCCTAGATTGGCATCTGGCTGGTACGATCCTGCATCCTAGATTTTGTGTGTGAGCTGAAGTTGGTTGTTTTCAGATCAAAGAACTCACTTTAATAATTCTTGTAAGTTTGGTTTGGTTTTTACATATTCCCTTAATTTCTGTTTATCTGGAACATACCTAATTTCACCATCATATTTGAACAAGGGTTTTGCAGGATATATTATTCTTGGCTGGCAATTTTTTTCTTTCAAGATTTTATATATGTCATCCCATTGCCTTCTTGCCTGCATGGTTTCTGCTGAACTATCTGAGCTTAGTCTTAGTGTTTCTCCTCTGTATGTGACTTCTTGTTTTTCACGAGCTGCTGTCAAGATTCTTTGTTTGTCTTCGGTTTTGGTGAGTGTGATTATGATATGCCTTGGTGATTTTATTTTGGGGTCTCTCCTATATGGGGTTCATTGAGCTTCTTGGATGGCCAGTTTTTCATCTTTCATGATATTGGGGAAGTTTTCTGTCAGCAATTCTTCAATGATCATCTCTGTGTTTTCTGTTTTCTCCCCCTGTTCTGGAACTCTGATCACTCGAAAATTTTTCTTTTGATTGTATCTCACAAAACTCTCAGGGTCTCTTCATATTTCTTTGTTCTTTTTTCTGAGTTTTCCTCCAACAGAGTTATCCAAGTGTTTGTCTTCAGTTCCACTGATCCTGTCTTCCACCATTTCAGATGTGCTTCTCAGCCCTTCTATGACATCATCCATTTCTGAAATCTTGTTGTTTATCTTTTGGATTTCTTATTGTTGTCTTTGTATAATTTCTAGTTGTAAATTTATTTTGGCATTTTTTCCCCTGCATTATCTTCCTGAATTCTTCCAATTTTTTGTCTGTATTTTCCATGAATTTGTCTTTTCTTTCCTCATGTTTGTCAGCTTTTTGCCTCAGTTCTTGGAGAATTCTGAGTATTAGAGATTTGAATTCCCTATCAGGTAGTTCTAGTGCATTTTCTTCCAGTGGATAGTCATCTGGTGTTTTATTTTGGATGCCTACTGGAACCACCCTGCCTTGTTTTTGTAAATGTTTTGATATTGTCTGATGCCTTCGGGGCATTCAGTAGTTACTTTTCTTGTTTATTGATTGTAGATTTGTTTGTTTCATCCCTTTTTTTAAAATTTGGCTATGTCTGAGCAGGCGGGCTGTGTGTTCTTTGTTGTTTGCTTGTCTTTAGGCACAATACCTTTTGCCTCCTTCTCCAACTGTCAAGGTCAGTCACTCAGATATGTTAGGGCAGGGCAGGTCTAGCTGAAGAGGAGATACTGGAATGGGATGTTTGTTGCACTTACTACAGCCACCAGGGGTGGGTCAGCAATCAGTGCATGGCAGGTTCTAGTAAGCCATGCCTGTGCTGCTTGGTGGTGTGATGTTAAGCATACTGTGCAGGTATGCAGGATGTAGTGGGGAGATTGTTATGTGTGTAGCTAAGATGGATATGGGAGAGAGGAGAGAGGAACAGGGGCCAAAAACATACAAACAAATATAAAAGAATGCTAGGGGAGCTTGCCATTGGAGTGGAGAGACAGAGACTATGAAATGGAGAAAAACAAAAAGGGAAGAGGAAGAAAAAAAAGAAAAGAATGAATAAATAAAATCAGAAAGGGAAAAGAACAGCAGAGTTCCCTGTGATCTCACTGGTGTGACTATGAGGTCGGGGGAAGTTGTTCTCAGGTATTGCAGTACAGCCTGGCTAGAAAGTGTAGAGGTATACAATGCCTGGTATTCAGGGAACAGAAAGAGAAAGAAGATATAGAGAGACGAGAAGCTGAGTAATGAAGAAAGACAAAACGGGAAAAAGAGAGAAAAGAAAACAAAACAAATTTAAAATTAAAAAAGAAAAAAAAGAACAAGAAATTCCCCCCAAAAAAAAGAAAAAAAAACCCACGAAGAAAGAAACACCCTCAGGGATCCCTCTGCACTTCTGTGCATGCTGAGGGGGTAGGTTCCAAGCCACACAGCACTGCCTGGCCAGAACGGGCTCCCAACTCAAGAAAAGGTAAAGAAAACAAACAAACAATTCAAAACAAACAAACAAACAAACAAAATCCCCGAGATTCCACCAGCATGGCAGCCCAGATTGGGAAGCAACTCCACGCTCGAATGGAGCTCCGCAGCCCCTCAGGAAGAAGCAAAGACGGCGCACGGAGCCAGGTATTTAAGAGAAAGGAGGGGGAGGTGGTGAGAGGTAAGGAAGAAATCAAAGGAAGCAGAATAAAGCAACACCAGCAGCCAACAAATGGCACTTAGAGAGCTGGCCTGTTTGGGTGGGTGGAATCCAAGCAGCTAGTGCTTCCCAGACAAGAGATTGTGGCCACGGGAAGCAGAGGAAGCAGAGTGGTGAAGAATGGTGGTGCTGGGAAAGTGAATATCACAAATTACCGCTTGTTTTGTCTCCTGCTGGAAGCTCCATGAAGTTGCTTTCTCGTACCCTCTGTTTGCTGGTCTCCAATAGGAGTCCAAGATGGCGGATCCACGCTGCATTAGCTGATAGGAGACCTCCATATGACTCTTTCCTCGCTCTCCATTCTGTGTCAGTTTTCTTACTCCATTTGGTGCTTGGCTGAGTTCTTTATCTCTTCATTTGATGTTTTAGGATTGTTGTTTTCTCCGTTCGGCTTAGTTTTTTGGATCTTTGCTTTGGAAGGACGGTGTGGTGGTTCTGCCTTGAGCGCCATTTTGCCCAATATAAAGATTTTTGTTAAAGAAAGTTAATACATATTGCTAGATTATAAATTAACCCAGAAAAAACATACTTACTTTAAAATACAACGATTTGTATATACCCAGTTAGATATAAGTTAAGGACAAAAAGAACTATGTTAAAAATGTGTCCACTATTTTTACTTACCGTATTTTTGGTGGTAACATTTATATTGCTATTCTAAGCTAGTCCTAGGGGTAATGTGGGATAAAACGAATGAGTAAGTAAGTGATTTTCTAATTATATCATTCCTGGTGACCTTGATAATCCAAATTCTCAGTCCAAGATTAAAGAAATACAGAAATAAGATACAGACGTTAACTAAAAATGCCATAGTCCTGAATTTGAAATGGAAGTATCAGTTGAACTCTTAATGAATTTTTTCTTAAAAACAAAACATATCTTGAGTTTTGTCCAATAAATAGGCCTACTAACAATAAGAAACCCTATAAGAATAAGCACTCCTAGACCCCTGCTTGTAGTCTCTAAATACCACTACCACCTTGGAGAAATTGGCTGATTCCACAATTGAGGCAATAAATATACAAGACAATCCTGAAACATCTTGTCATACTAGAGAGCAAAGAAATTATCAAAGACCATCAAGGTCATGTTTAAATAACTCAGGAATCAATGTGAAAAGACTCCTTTGGCCAAAGATAGAGAAATATGAAAATCAATGAAAGTAACTAGAATAAATGGAAATACATCAAATGTGTTTGAATCTACGAGTTCATATTAATGTTAAACAAAGTCATCACTGCAGAGAACCAATTAATTATACCAAAACTGGTTAGTAAAGGGAAAGAATCAAACACTTATCTTCTCTTTCCTACAAGAACTATACCACCAAGATGCCCCAATATTAGATTAATAAATGAAGAAGAAATGGCAGAATAGCAACATTTTGCAACTGATAGTGAACTTATGGATCTAAGTAGTAAATATTAGTGGGTACTAAAACAACAACAACAAAAAGATAGATAATAAGATAATATATCACTATGAATCTGCGCAAGATTCCAGATATAACCACCAATTTACAAGAAATACCAACAGCCTGGTAAACTCCACTCCAAATCTTCTATCAGAAAAATACAAACTCTGGAAAATATAGGACTGATTTCTCCCTCAAATAAATTTCAGGGGGGAAAAGAGGGAGAGAGAGAGAGAGAATAGACAGTGAACATCAGCTAATTGCAATGAATCGATCTTATTTGAATCTTGTTTTTTTTTAATGGTTAAAAATTATTGACATTATGACATTTATGAAATAGTTGTAAATTTGAACAGTGCTTGAATATTTAATGCTATTAAGGTATTATTTTAAAAATGACTTTAGGTATGATAATTGTATTGTGGTTTTGTTAAAAAAAATTCCTATCTATTAAAGATACATAATGAAATATTTATCATTGAAATAATAAGTTGTCTGGGATTTGCTTCATAAAAAAAATGGGAAGGGTGAACTAGATGGGGGTAATGATGGATCAAGGGACAAAGATTTGGTAGTCTGCTTCTATAAAGATTTACCCTTGGAAGCCCTGTAGGGCAGTTCTATCCTGTCCTACAGGGTCACCATAAGTCAGAATTGACTCTGTGGCAATGGGTTCGGGTTGGGAATGATGGATCTGGGTAGGCCACGAGTTGTTATTTCTTAAGGCTGTGTGATGAATACACAGAGGTTTTGTTATATGATTTGTTTGCAATATAAACATATAATTTACAAATATGGAGATAAATACCAGTGGAAAGAACTATAAAATGTAAGAGTGGGAGCTTCTGGGAAGAGGGATAGGGCAGTGAGAAGTGATGAGTCAAGGAATTACTGTTTTCATTACCACTGGTTCAGTACTTTTTGATTTATAAAAGTAGGTACATGTGTTATTTGTCAGAATGGGAATAAAATAATAAAAAATAAAATTTTTATATTTTTTGGCTCACCAGTTCTAACAATGTATCCTACAGAAACCTTTATATGAGTAGCATAAATTCACAGATTATCCAAAGTGTACAAGTA
Source organism: Trichechus manatus latirostris (assembly GCF_000243295.1). Taxonomy (NCBI): domain Eukaryota; kingdom Metazoa; phylum Chordata; class Mammalia; order Sirenia; family Trichechidae; genus Trichechus; species Trichechus manatus. The sequence goes on from NW_004443955.1 coordinate 19,353,227, forward strand.
TGCTCACCAAGGCATTGTTCAAAGACTAAATAAATGAAAACAAACCTAATGGCCATGACTAGGAAGTTCATTTAGTATGTTCTTTATTATGGCTGAAAAAGAATGAAAACTGTTGAGGGAAATGACCTTGACTCCTAGCAACCTCATGTGTGTCAGTGTAGAACTTTGCTCCACGGGGTTTTCAGGGGCTGATTTTTTGGAAGGAGATCCGAAAGGACCTCTGAGGCACCTCAGGGTGGACTCAAACCTCCAACCTTTTGGTTAGCAGCTGAGCTCTTAACCATTTGTACCACCCAGGTTGTGCTATATGTACTGGCCTAGAAGGAGATCCAGTATACACTGTCAAATGAGACAAAGTTATAAAACAATATATTATATATATCAATATATAAAATAAGACTGCCTGTCACGGATTGAATTATGTCCCCCAAAAAATGTGTTTATCGGTTTGGCTGGGCCATGATTCCTGGTACTGTATGATTTTCCTATGTGTTGTAAATCCTGCCTCTATGATATTAATGAGGGAGGATGGGCGACAGTTGTGTTAGTGAGGCAGAATTGAGTCTACAAGATATTGTGTCCTGAGGCACTCTCTTGAGATATAAAAGAGATGAGCAGAGACATGGGGACCTCATACCACCAAGAAAGCAGTGCCAGGAGCAGAGCGCTTCCTTTGGACCTGGGGTTCCTGCGCAGAGAAGCTCCTAGTCCAGGGGAACACTGATGAGAAGGCCAACAGAAAGAGAAAGACTTCCCTTGGAGTTGCCCCCTTGAATTTGGACTTTCAGCCTACCTTACTGTGAAGAAATAAATTTCTCTTTGTTAAAGCCATCCACTTGTGGTATTTCTGTTACAGCAGCACTAGATGACTAAGACACTGCCCTATTCTTTATTATAGTTATTAATAAACGTTCTGCAGTGATTCTATTTACTTTCAAGATACTGCCAATTTTATTTGCTAGTATATTTTCTTTAATTTGAGGTATTATCTGAGTAACTATTCTCATCATCGGTTTTAGCACTAGATTTTGAACTCTCAGTGGGCTAGGCTTATGCTCACTTAATGGTCTATTTGGCACTTTATAAAGTGTTTACACAAAAAATTTGTAAATGATTTTAGTACATCATTGAAAAAATAGAGATATATTAACACTAGTTATTTATTAAGATAGATTATTAGAAGCTCTTACTTGTGATTTTATACACTTCTTTCTCCCTTTTTAAATAAGATTCACATATTTCTTTTATAATCAGAGGGTAAAAAGCATGAATAAGAAATAGAAACAGAACATCACAGGACAAATCTTAAGAATAAACCTAGCCTTCAATACCTTCTGGAACCAGAATATTTCCACCAATATTCATTGACGTAATAATTCTCACTTGACCAAAATGTGAGCAAAATGTGTAACTTCTTATGAAGTTACTTCTGGTTCTTTGGCAAAAGGCAAACTATTGCACAACTGAGTGTCTGCTTACTTCCCTCCCCTACTATTATTTACAGAACAAGCACAAAGTAGTTTGTTGCTGATTAGAAAGAAAAAGGAAATTCCATCCAGCAGTTTCTCAGAATGACTTTTATTTTGATGAATATTTTTAAATGAACCTAATTTATGTGAATGTTGTTCCGTGAAAAGAAAAGTTCACAAAAATATTATGCGTGATTGATCTTGACACTGTGCCTCGATCCAAAGACAACACACAACAGCAGTCAAATATACGTTTTACGGGCTATTGTCTGTTTTGCAATAACATCAGAAAACATTCTTTAATTAAAATTTAAAACCGTAACTGATTAATTTTCTGTGTAAACACTCTCCGTAAACATGGAATGTCAGCATTTTAAGTCCGTGCGGGTGTAAATTTTACTTCCTTCTCATAGGCATTCTGGGAAGGACTTTGGCAAAAGCAAAAGTTCAGAATGTGACCTAAGGGTGAAGGGTCTGAATCCCTAGCATGTTCTGTAACCCCAACCCCATCCACTTAGCTGAGGCCAGCAGAGGCTAGTGATAGTGTCCAATGCTGTGTGACCATGTTGACATGAGCAAGGTTGTCACTCACTCCATAGATTTTTACTAGCTGCAAATTGCCATAAGGTCCCCAAAAAACCAGTTCAGTAGGTTAACCTATCTCAGTGGTGTAGCAAGGGGGAAGCTCATAGGAAATTGGCAATCTACCAAGCTGTGCAGAATTTAGACGGCGCACTCCCATTTGCTTTCTGTTGTTAAACATCATCCTCAATTTTTACAAGAGCCAGAAAGCAAACTCATTTCTCATCACTAACTTTACGTTTTTTTTTTTTTTTTTTTGTCTTAAAAACAGAGAAGGAGGTTTTAAAATGTTACTTAAAATACTCTTGAATGGCTTTTCAAGGAAACATGGAAATATAGTGCCAGGAAAATGGGGGAGTACTTTCAAAGTAAAAAAATCTAAATATCTGCTTAGACGTTTGTTTAAAACTTGAAATAAAAATGTTCTAATCAAGTTGTTTTTATTAGACTTTTTATATTTTTGCTAATAATAAATTACAATGACCTTTGTCCTTCTAGATTCTAGAAAAAGAACCAGAATCGAAGTCCTCTGAGTTTGTACAGGTGACTGATGTTCAGAGCTTGGGTTTGTGTTTTCAACAGGATTCAGGTCTTTTGGACTCATTTTAAGCCCTTTGTACACTTAGACCAATCCGATGTCCCAAATACCCAGCCTGGGGTCTTGGGTATAAACATTCAAAGTAAATATTTTCACACTTCTGGACCTAGCTTAATTTCCAGTCAACTTATTTCATCTGTAATTATGCATCAAAGCTTTTCCAAAGAAAAGCTTCCATAAATACTAACCATGCTATTGTTACTATAGTAGGAAGAAATATGAAGACACTTCCCTCAAGTTAAAGAAAATGTTAGTCTTTTTCCCAGTTTCTCCAGAAGGCATGTCATTTAAAACTGTGAACCTATTTATCAGTTAATTCACTCTTTCTTCTAGTTCACTAAACCGCTTGCCTTTGAGTGGATTCTGACTCATAGCGACCGTATAGGACAGAGTAGAACTGCTCCATAGGGTTTCTAAGCAGCGCCTGGTGGATTCGAACTACGGTCCTTTTTGTTAGTAGCTGAGCTCTTAACAGCTGCACGACCAGGGTTAGCTGGTTCATTAGCAAAAAAGCCAAACAAACCACTGCCATCGAGTTGATTCCAACTCATAACGACCCCGTAGGACAGGGTAGAACTACCCCATAAGGTTTCCAAGGAGCGGCTGGTGGATTCAAACTGCTGACCTTTTGGTTAGCAGCCGAGCTCTTAAGCACGGCACCACCAGGGCTACAGTTTGTTATCAAAGTGTTTATTAAATGTGTGATTTATGTAGTAAACAATGTAGAATATATGGATTTTGTATTTCCTTCATTGAGGAAATAGAGAACCACAGAAAGTGAATACATAATCTCTGAATCTAAATAGTAAGAAAGACATGTTTAAAAACAACTACTAAAACAATACTACGTGCATCACTCATGCAATTTCATCCCCTCCATGCCCTTGTAAGGAGCCGCTGGGTGATGCAAACGGTTAATGAGCTTGGATGCTATCCAAAATGTTGGAGGTTCAACTTCACCTAGAGGTGCCTTGGAAGAAAGGCCTGGCAATCTACTTCCAAAAAAATCAGATACTAGCAACTCTATGGAGCACAGTTCTCCTCCGAAACACATGAAGTCAACTCATTTTCTATAAAAGGAAATTGAGAGTTTACAAGGTTTGATAGCTTGAAAAAGTACACACAGAAAAGATGCTATGGAGCTGGAATTTCAGGACTCACACTGAAGTGTGGTCAACCTTAAGCCCCAGTGCCTCTTGCCATGGCAACTGCTTCATAGCAGATGAAATCAGGCAAATAGATAATGTGTGTCTCGATCCAAATCTAGAGGCAAGGCAGACATGGGCCTTCAGACAAGAGATAAGGAAAAGCAGCCATCTAGGGAGAAAGAATGGAAGGCATGGCTAGGGGTGATTTTGTTGGGTTTGGCTTTTCTACTGGGTGGTGAAATACCTGGGCATGCTCCAATCCCTAAGCCATTTTTCTCTCCCTTTTGAAGTCTCCCAAGACTGGGGTCTTTGATCCTAGAGGTCATTCTTGGTGAACTTGTGCGGTAAGCTGCTTAGGGGAATTATACTTTGATTGCTTTTATTCATACAGCTAGACAACCATGGACGGAACTTATAGGTTCTTTCTTCGCAGAGATGGTTCATTGGTTACAGAAATATGAGATGAAATCCTCTGACAATTATCCAAGCCTTTCCTTTGCAAAGAACAGAACATAAATACAAAAATGCTTAAAAGTCCTACTCGTTCTTCCTACTAAGTAAGAAACCAGATTTATGTCATACCTGTGATTCCTCCATCAAATGTGTTCACTGTCCCACATGGCCAATGCTTCATGGCCATCACACAGAGCAATCATTACAGAACAACACAAAAGCTTTCCCTTTGCTTTGTTCCTATTTAGAGAAATCCTGAGTTCCTAATCTGGGTAGAACTCCTTTAAAAGTCAACATTGTCGTTGTTTTTGTTGTTAGCTGTTGTCGAGTCGATTCTGACTCAAGGCGACCCCATTTGTGCAGAGCAGAACTTCTTCACAGGGTTTTCAAGGCTCTGACTTTTTGGAAGTAGATTTCCAGATCTGTCTTCCAAGGCCCCTCTGGGTGGATTTGAACTACCAACCTTGTGGCTGGTAGTCAAGCACTTAACTGGTTGTGCCACCCAGAGACTCCAAAGTCAACATGCTACAAGTAATATTGAAAACCCTGCTTTGACAGTGAGTTTGGCAATCTTTCTAGAGGGCCTGGTGAACATCTGATTTTGAAGGGCATCTTCCCAATAGTCATTCATTCTCCAAATTGTTTTGAAAACTATCTTGACCAAAAGGACAGTGGAGATAATTATTGTCATCCTTATTTTTCAGATGAGGATATAGACTGTATGGAGATAAAATAATCCCTGTCTCAAATAGAGTGACCCATATTCCCCACAGATATAATCAGAATTGCCAGAACATGCGTGTGGAATTTTAAATGGGAAATGCAGTCATCACCTATCGAGCTGATGAACCTTATGCGTTAAGCGCCTTTTCAAGGAGGTGATATAATATGGGGTTACACAGAACAGGACTTGTATCCTGGCTCCACTATTTGCCAGGCACCTGACCTTGGATTAATGACTTGACCTCTCTAAATCTCAGCTTCCTCATCTGTAAAATTAGACAAAAAATAGTACTTGCTTCATGGAGTTGTTGTGAGGATTAAATGAAATAATGCATGTAAAGTGTTTTAACACAGCAAATGGAATATTCATGGCTCTATAAATGTTAGCCTTGGCTAATGTCAGCATTGGGCATATCCATTGCCAAGTTCCTGAAACAGTTTGCCTGTTTTAACTTGCGTCCTCAGCAGTAGGCACAGTGCCTCGCACACAATTGACCCCGCCTCCCCACACATGCTAGTGGAATTAATTAATATTTGCTCTATTAAACTCTCAAACCATGGGGCAGGCTTTGAGAAATAATAGCTGGTATTTAGCTCCTTTCTCATTTTGTTCCTGAAAATCTCTCCCCACCCCCAAGCCCTTGAGTCACAGACACACACATGGCATCATATTTCTTAATGTTGAACTGGAAGGGGTGTTCATGTCGATAAGAAACCTTCCTTCCACCCCCACTCTGTCTGCCCTGCACTTAGGAACCAAGGTTGAGTTCAAACAAGGGTCAGGGAGATAAAAGCCTGAGGCTTAACCACCAATTCACTAGGCTGGTGCCTAAAACTTCCGTCACTTATTTATTGCCATTAAAAGGGATAAGCAGGTCCTGGGTCAGGAAGGCTGCAGGCAGAAGCCCCTGCCGTTTATTATCTCCCTTCCAGTTGGAAAACACTGCAGGCAGGGCCATTTCCCTGGGACCCGCCACCTTGCCCATGCATTGCAGTCGGAATGGAAATAGAAGATTCCTTGCAGTTTATGGGCTCTTTTGTTTTTCATCAAGAGGCCCAGTACAGACATTTTGAAATAATTGTCAAAGGCAGAGCACATGCAGGCAAGGGGGAGAAGCCAGGCGAGCTCTGGGAGAAAAGAGGACAAACTCCCCAGGGCCGAGGCTTCCAGACTGAAGGAGATTTACTGCAGCCGCTACAGAGACTATTTGTTAAGGAGGAGAAGATAAACAAGAGGCCCCTTCAGAGCCAGTGGTCATGTGGAAGATGCTAGAAGCATTCCTGGACAAGAGCAGGCCCCAGACACAGCTCCAGCTGGTTGCCCCTGAACCAGGTCCACCCTGCACAAAACCATCATCACCTATTCAGTTCTGCACAGGGCTCTTTGAAAACTGACTGTAAGGATATAGCAGCCAGTCACACAAAAACAGCGATTGCACAAGAAATTTGAATGAAAAAAAGCCAATCCTGATGCATCAAAACAAAACCTGGAAGGTACCAGCCAGGGAAGCCTGGACAAGAAAAGATCTTCAGAGCCACCACGTTGGCTGGTCAGCTTGCAGGAAGCTGAGCGGTGCCATTTCCCTCCTGCCATTGTACGTCTCCCAAGCTAGCTTTTTCTTTTCTTTCCCCCCTCTTCCACTTTGGCAAAGCAAGCAAGATCACAAACGTCAGATGCGGGCTTGTCACTGCAATGGTCTCACCGTGGCTATGAATCAAAACGGCCCTGTAACGGATTTGTGAATCGGCTCGCCTTTCTGTATGATGGGCCTGCGTGGGCCAGGCTGCTGCTAACATAGTGGGGGCGTCTGTATGTGCTGCTCAAATTAAACTTCCAGCAATCCAGAGAGCCCAGAGGGTTAAGCCTAGAAGGCTAGCATGATATTTTCACCGCCTTTGATGACACACTAAAATAAAGAACGTCTCGTTTTGCAGCGGAACATTGAGTCTGTGAGCCAATGTACATGTGGTTACTATTTGCAGAATTTGGCATTTTCTCTGAATAGTATAAAACAGGCATTAGATCAGCTGTCATGTTTTGACAGGGTTGTTCTTTTTTTCCAGAATGCCACTCTCCCCCATCTCATTTTTTTTTTTTTTTTTAGTGGACTAAGAAAATCGATGAATAATGAATTAAAAGCTGGCATGTGTCAGGAGTTAAAGGCATGAGGAAGCAATCACCCCCAAAGAAAGTGAGGCCAATAGGGACACCAAGTCCCTGTTATGACTGCTGGTCAGATGGTCTCCAGACGAAGCCTCACCCAGCCCCGAAATCGTAACAAGGTCAGGGACCAGATTAGCTAACAGTGTGAAGCAGGAATTTAAAGCTGTTTTGTTTATAACAAACTAATCAGTATGACAGCCAAGTACCTCAGCTCCTCTCTCTGCTCAATATATGTGATTCATTCCAAGCTGTTTGGGCCTATGTTTTCATATTCTCTCAACCCTGCACCTTCCATACAATCACAAACCTGACTGGAATGAAGTCCACAATGAGAAATAATTTTCGTTCTTCACTGTGACACATACCCATCAGCTTCAGCCCAGGATAGAAACCTGGGTGGTGAGTTTTCAACTTCTCAGTCAGAGATGAAGTTTGCTGATGTTAACCTATAAGCCATTATTAACCACACACACATACACACACACAACACACACACGTACATACACACACCACACACAGGCACATACTCAAGCACATACACACACATACGCACACTCACGTGTACACATATATACATACACACACGTAATACACAAAGTGGAAGCCCTCTTTCAGCCATTTGA
>NW_004443955.1:19369309-19401045 GCF_000243295.1 Trichechus manatus latirostris
ATTTGATGTTCTAGGGTTTCAGGATTGTTGATTCTCTGTTTGGCTTAGTTTTTCGGATCTTTGTTGTGGAGGGACGGCGTGGTGCTTCTGCCTAGACCGCCATCTTGCCGGAGTCTCGGGGCATTGGGTTTTTATCCCAAGTTCTACATGTGCTCATTACACTTTTATTTCAAAAGTTAGATTTGACTCTCCTTCGTGATCACTTTTTTATTTCCCTTTTTTTCTTTTGTTCCACGTGTGCTACTTGTTCCTTTGTTTTCAAGGACCAAAAGCTAGAGTGGTGGTATGCTGAATACCTTTACTAATCAGTCCTTCACTTTTACATCATGGTAATCTCATTAAGTATTCTTTTTCTTTTTTTCTCCATTATATCAGAAACAACTGGCCTGGCATTGCAAGAATAATTCTTATATGTATATTGAATGCTCAGTGGTTTTCTGATTAAACAGTATTATCTTGCATGTTTAAATGAATAATATAATTACATTCAAACCTGAAACAATTGTCGTTTCTATGTTTGGCTTGGAATGGCTATTGTATAAATCCAGTCATGGAACTTTTCAGAGCAGTCATAAGAATATCAAACAGGTCAAATGCTACGTTATCATTTCCTTGTTACTTACGTTTGCCTGGACTTTATTCAGAATCTGAGAGCCCTTTCTCTCATGACATTTTTACCTATTAAACCATCTCCTACTAGGAGCCTGTGGGTGAACTTTTTCTTAAATAAAATGAGGTCCTAGAATTAAATTCTTAGGGTTGTTTTTCTTTACTTTTTATGGAGGTCACCATCTATGAGCATTCATTAATCAGATAAAGATGAATTCATTTAGTCACTCATTTACTTTTTAGGGACACATATTAAGCAACTACTATGCAATGAACACTATGCTACAAATTTCTAGGTATATTAAGAAAATAAGAGAAAGTGTCTGTCCCGAAATTGTTCATGGTAAAACATAAAATAATAATCATATAATCAATATGATATATAAGTTATATTTTTATATATTATAAATATATATGATATGTATGTATTATACAGGTATATATTTGGTTTTCTATTTTTAGAGAAAGGTTTATGGCAGGGAGTTATACCATTATCCATTCATCTATTGAGAGAACCTCACTAAATTCTAGGCATGTCTTTAAGAACTGTACAGTTTAGTAAGTTATAATAATTAACAAAGACAGTTTGCAAATGACAAGAAAGGTTCAGGAGACTTTTGTATATACAATCTTATTCAGATTATACATTCTCATAATACTTTTCACGTCATGTTTCACAGGATAATGAATAACAGAGTACTTCATTTAGAAGCTCATCAAAAGCGAGTTCAAAATGACCAGTTCATTCAACAAAAAATCAGTATCTATAAAAAATATGTATACTGAGTCCTATCTTTTGTCATGATAAATGGATAAACATCATGATAAATAGAGAGCATGTTGAAGTTGTCAAGGATTTCATTTTAATTGGATCCACAATCTACCCCCATGGAAGCAGCAGTCAAGAAATCAAACAACGTATTGCATTGGACAAATCTGCTGCAAAAGGACCCTTTAAATGTTAAAAGCAAAGATGTCACTTTGAGGACTAAGATTCACCTGACCCAAGCCGTGGTATTTTCAATCATCTCATATGCGTGTGGAAGCCGGACAATGAATAAGGAAGACTGAAGAAGAACTGATGCATTTGAATTAAGGTGTTGGTGAAGAATATTGGATACACTATGGACTGCCAGAAGAATGAACAAATCTGTCTTGGAAGAAGTACAGCCAGAATGCTCCTTAGAAGTGAGGATGGCAAGATTTCATTTCATGTATTTTGTACATATTATCAGGAGGGACCAGTCCCTGGAGAAGGACATCCATCATACTTGGTAAAGTAGAGGGTGAATGAAAAAGAAGAAGACTCTCAACAAGATATACTGACATAGTGGCTGCAACAACGGGCTCAAGCATAACAATGATTGTGAGGATGGTGCAGGACCAGGCGGTGTTTCATGCTGTTGTACATACGGTCACTATGAGTCGGAATCAATTTAACAGCACCTAACAACAACAATGTCTTATGTCATATAAATAATAGTGAACAGATCAGTTATTTTCCTTACACATATGGAGCTTACAAGCTAGTAAAGAAAGAGAGACTTCGTACAAAAAAACACACAATTAAACATTGAAAAAAAAATGCTATTAAGGAAAAGAATAGGGTGCTATGAGAGAGAAAATAAATGACAGCATGTGGTTTAGAAAGGACAATATGAAACTGCCTCCCAAAGGATGTAATATGGGATCTGAGAATTAAAAATTAGCTTAGGCATAGAGCTAAAGGAAGAGCGTGCCTGATAGAGGAACAACATGCACACAAGTACTGAGGTAGAAAAAAGCTGCTATATTTAAGAAACTAAACAAAGGTCAATGTGCCTGAATGTGATAAACAAGGGAGAAAAGTACAGAACGAGCCTGGAGAGGTAGGCAAGAATCATATCATGGTGGACTTTGTAGGCCAAGTGTATTAGTCAGGGTTGGTTAAGCTATGCTGCAATAACAAACAAGCCGCAAAATCACGGTGGCATAAAAAAATAAAAGTTCATCCTAGTTCACATATCTCACAATCTGATATGGTGGTAGTGGTGGGTGGAGGGAGAGGAACTTCTGTTCTACATGGCCATTCAGGGACCCAGGTTCTTTCCATTTTGTGAGTCTGCCCAAAGACCTCCAAAGGTGCTGGGGCTGAGAAGGAGCGTGGCACAGAGAAGGTACACATGGTTTTAACTTCCTTAATTACAAAAGGCACTTTTTACTAAAACTTAATTCCATTAATGTCAACTAGTTCACAAGGCCCCACCAGGATGCAAAGGGTTTGAAATCGTAGGTTAGTTGTGAGCTCAGTACAAATAAATGGATTTAGTGAGGCCCTATCTGGTCTCTGCCTCTCTATGGGAAGAATTTTACACTTTAATGTAAAGGCTGTTAATCAGGGTTGTAACAAAATTCAATTCCAATTTTTTACGTGATCATTCTAATATTGTGAAAAGGAATGGAATAGAGGGGCTCCATCTGGCTTGTGAGTAAACCTATGAATTAGATACCTTTTTATTTTTTTTTTCTCTTAGGCAAACAATTTAGTCTTCTATTGCTAACTTCCTTTTCTGAAAACAAAAATAAAAATTATAACTGACTACTTGGGAATCCCTGCAGAAGAAAACAACAACAAAAACACAAACCCCTGCTGAAGTAAAGTCTGTAATTAAAAAAAAATAGAGAAATAAAAACCCTACCAAGATCAAGAATCAGGAAAAACAACAAACAAGTTTTAGCACTCCAAGAAATAAAATTGGTATACTTAAGATTATTAAAAAATAGATTTTTAATAAAGGTTTAAAATATATAAGCAAAACAAAAATATACAGAAAAGCAAATAGACAAAATGTGAAAAAATGAACCAACCAAACAGAATTGTAATTGCAAAATATAGTCCCTAAAGTAAACATTTTAATTCATGGGTTAAGTAGCCAGTTAGACATATATAAAAAATGCGTTAGTGATTTTACTGGAAGACAGAATTATTTTACTGGAAGATACTTATCAAGATCCAGCACAAAGGTGAAGAGACGGAAAATATGAAGATGAGTCCAGGTGATAAAGAAGGAAATGGGAGATCCAAAAGGGAGAATGAAGGAAAGGACTTGCTCCTCATATTTAATATGCATGAGACCGAATCATAAGAAATAGAAACAGTGCCACACTGGACATACAGTAAAATCTCAGAACACTAAGGTAAAGGAAAAATCTTAAAAGAAACCATTAGAGATAGGCAAATTACCTACAAATGAACACCCACCCATTAAATCAACCCTAAACTTTTCACAAGAGTAGGGCAGGCCAGAAGATAATGAAATGATCATTTCAAAGTATGAGTGGAAACTAATTACCAAACCAGAATTCTATTTCTAGCTAAATTATCATTCCAGGATGAGGGCACAATAAAGGCATTTTAGTTAAAGTCTAAGAGAGTTTTCCGCTTTCAGAAACTGCTGAAGTAAGGGGGAAAAAAAATAATACCAGAAATGATAGTAATACTTATGACTAATATGGGAGATAGTACAAATACAATTTGTAACTATACACTGTTACTAACTGTTATTAATAACCCTTCTACAATTCTTATCTTTCCTTATTTTAATGTGTCACATTGGAGCAAATTATATATGTTTACTCATCTTTCTATTTTTATAATCCAAAATAACTACAGAACCTATGTCTCTTATGGTGTGTGCATCTGGAAAGTTGAAAAGAATAAAAATGTTCAAGACACATTATTTGTGTAAAGGGCTAAGTAAACATTTAAAGGAATGCTTAAACATTATTTTTATTAATTATCATATTTATTGTCATCTAAACAATCATCTTTCTAAATTATCCATGTTGTGCTTTCAGTTTCTATACACTGCGTTTTCTAACACTGCTTATACATGTACTTTATATAAAGATGTGTGTGTATGTGTGTGTGTGTGTCTATGCTTTTAATATTTGGGGAGTGAATCTCTAGACTTAATGGGACCATGATAAAAAAGTATCATGTTGCAATGATAAAGAAAAATGATGAATCTGTGAAACACCTCACAATGTGGATGAATCTGGAGGGCATTATGCTGAGTGAAATAAGTCAGTCACAAAAGGACAAATACTGTATGAGATTACTATTATAAAAACTCATGGAAACGTTTACACACAGAAAGAAACAAGTTTTAATGGTTATGAGGGAGAGAAGGGATGGGGAGGGTAAAACACTAACTAGATAGACAATTGGTGATTTGATGAAGGGTAAGGCAGTACACAATACTGGGGAAGTCAGTACAACTTGACAAAGGCAAAGTCATAGAAGCTTCACAGTCACGTCTAAACTCCCTGAGGGATTGAGTTACTGGGCTGAGGGCTGGGGACCATGGTCTCGGGGGACATCTAGTTCAATTGGCAGAATATGGTTTATAAAGAAAAAGTTTTACATCCGACTGTGGTGAGTAACGTCTGGGATCTTAAAAGTCTGATAGTGGCCATCTAAGATACATCTACTGGTTGCTTCCTGGCTGGAACAAAGGAGAATGAAGAAAACCAAAGACACAAGGAAAAGATTTAGTCCAAAGGACTAACGGACCACAACTACCACAACTTCCACCAGACTCAGCCCAGAATAACTAGATGGTGCCCAGCTACTACCACTGACTGGTCTGACAAGGATCACAATAGAGGGTCAGAGCAAGAGAAAAACTTAGAGCAAAATTCAAATAAAAAAAAAAAATCCAGTCTTGCTGGTCTGACAGAGACTGGAGAAACCCCAAGAGTATGGTCCCTGGACATCCTTTTTACTCAGTACTGAAGTCACTCCCAAAGTTCATCCTTCAGCCAAATATTAGACAGGTCTATGGGGCAAACAATAACACACGTGAAGAATGTACTTTGTAGTTCAATCACGTATACAAGACTAAATGGGCACACCAGCCCAAAAGCAAGGATAAGAAAGCAGGAAGGAACACGAAAACTGGATGAATGGAAACAGGGAAGCCAGGGTGGAGAAGAGGAGAGGCTGACATATCATGGGGTTGGCAACCAATGTCACAAAATAATTGATGTATTAATGGTCTAATGAGAAAATAATTTGCTCTGTAAACTTTCACCTACAGCACAATTAAAAACAAAAAAAAGACAAAAACACTCGAAAGGTTAGATGAGAAGCTTAGGGGCAGTGAGTTTTTGTTAATGATGGTAACATAATTTGGAAAAGGATATCAAGAAAGTCGGCACCACTTGAAGAATGTAACCAACATCACTGAATTGTTGAATTGATGCATGTTTTGCTATGTATATCTTCACCGAAAAAAAAAAAATCTGCCTCTTCTAAAAAAAAAGCATTAATTAAATGTGATATAATCTCCTCCCCATATCCTCCAAACATTGCCTCATGTCCTTGTAAACCCACTTCCATCTCTTCCTCTCTACTACCTATTAATATGGTAAAGCTTTTACCATATGAATATCCAACCCCACCAACCTTGGATGCTTCTGTGGTTACCATCATCTCTCTCTCCTTCCCTTCACTTGAGAAGGCTTTCAAAAATGAGCAGTCAGCCACTGATGTCACTACTTTAAATTTCCCTTTTTATCTAAATTTCCCCTGAATAGCATTTTTCCCCACCATCCTCCCTCTAAAACTACCTCAACAAACTTTCAAATTACATATTAACTGTCAAACCCAGTGCTATATCTTACTTAGATTTTAGAGTATTTAGCATTGCTGAGCTCTACTTCCTTCTTGATGTTCCCTACTCTGGGCGTAGAGTCATCACACTTTTCTGGTTTTCCTTCAGTCCCACTGGTCATTCCTTTTTGGCCACCTCAACTGTCTCTTCTTTTGATCCTCTCCCCACACCATTCACCTGACCACACCCCCATGTTAAATGGTGGACTTATCTTCTGGGATAGTTAATGCAATCTAGTGCACATTTGGCATAATCTGGGACTAATTAGCTAATTTGAAGACTGAGATGCTTTCATTCCAATCCTTTGTAAAAATTTTTACCGACTCTGCAAGACTCGAGGACATCAAGTCCCTTGTAAAATTCCACAGTCCAGAAGGAACTGAGTGGGGAGGAAGAAGAGGCTAAGCGAGACTAGAGCCACATTATAAACCTCTGTCATTATAAAGCTCTTCTCCCAGTCTGAGAGTGTGAATCACAATCATTGTCAACTAAGAGTGTGAATTAGTAAGATAAGTAACACACAGAGACACAAATACTTAACGCATTAGAGTCAGCTTCCAACTTTTAAGACAGTTATTCTCCGGCAAGAGTTGGATGCTCTGTAACATGGTATTTTTTATTGCTCTTCTTTATCACCTGAGGATACTTGAATTATATATTCCAGTTTCTCTCTTATTCCTCTAGAAAATATTTTTTTAATACCTTTACCCTGTAAAATTCTCTATGAGCTAGAGGAACATCAAAACCTTTAGAACAGCTAAACATTGACTTTAAGCTCATCATCGGCATGGTCTTCATATGGATAGTCTTATACAGCTGGGAGAGAGTAAGCTAAAGTGACTGTCAGTCAGCATATGTACATGCTCTAAATTGAAAATTAAACATAAAATGGTGAGTAGGAGCATGTTGTTGTTAGCATTGACCCCACTCATGGTGACTCAATGCACAACTGAACCAAATGCTGCCAGGTCCTGCATCATTCCTATAAGTAGATCATCAGGCCTTTCTTCCTACACCATCTTCATTTTTTAATATTTGGGGAGTGAATCAAATGTTTACTTAGCCCTTTACACAAATAATGTGTCTTGAGCATTTTTATTATTTTCAACTTTCCAGGTGCACAAATTTGTTCAACCTCATAGAAACACGTAAGCCTCCACTGACAGATGGGTGGTAGCTGTGCATGAGGTGTATTGGCCAGGAATTGAACTTGGGTCTCCTGCGTGGAAGGCAAGAATTCTACCACTGAACCAAAATGTTCCAAAGGAAATGTTTTATTATCTTTAAAGTAGAAATAGAATTATCTTTGGGGAGAGATACTTCTAGTTGCTTATGCAAAATTTCACTCCCCCTTTCTTTCATACTGACAGAATCTGGTTTTTTTTTTTGGTGTGGGGGGTGGGCAGTATTGTGACCAGACAAAAATTACCTTTCTAGGTAGGCTAGGTCAGTAGGATTGATCATGCAACACACTTATCTATCCAGTGAGATGTACGTGGTTATCAACTCTGTGTTTCTGAAAAAGTTTTGCTTTCTTAATGTAGGTGCTGCCTCTTCTTCTGATAGCTAACTCTTTCTTGTACCCTGGATGATAGTCATAATGGCTGGAATCACAGCTGCCTCCATGTGCCTGATCACAGTGGGAAACCTGAAAGCATTCCCTTCCACTAGCTCTTGACTACCTAGCTTTGAATTTATTGTTATATGGGAGGAAATTAAATCTCTGTCTTTTTGAAGCTCTGGCTATTTGGATTTTCTCTTGTATGCAAGTGAACACAACCCCTAACTAATGCAGCAGATGGTCAGGGGTTTCTTCTACTGTGCCACTGGGAGTGTTCGAACTGCCAACCTTCAGGTTAGTAGTCAAGCGCAAACAATTTGTACCACCCAGGAGCCTTCTTCAGTGGGACAGTTATTATTATTATTGTCTGTACCATGATTTAAAGTGCATTAAATATTTTTAGACATATTTTCTTCATTTCTGTGGAAGAAAGATGTGGCAGTCTGCTTCCATAAAGATTTCAGCCTTGGAAACCCTATGAGGGCAGTTCTACTCTGTCCTCTAGGGTGGCTATGAGTTGGAATCAACTTGATGGCAATGGGTTTTGGTTCCTCATTTCTCAGAGTATGCCAACTTTACCTCTTAATTTGAATTCATCTCTTTTCTATTCTAAATTAGCATATGCTCTATGAGGATTCAAAACTGCTGTGGAAATTTATCTCTCAAAAACCAAGTCACAGCCTTTGGGCACGTTATCTACATAGGACCTTCAACTAAAATTTAAGTCGAACTTCTCATTCACATCCATTCTGCAATGACTTCTCATTCATTCTGCAGTGCTCTTTCATTCACTTCCATTGCAATAACTATCGCCTTCAGTTTCACTCAAGTTATGGTCAAAGTGCCATATTGCTTAAGGATGTGGACTTTGTGACTCAAACAGTTGTTTAGAAATTTGACTGTCCTCTGTGATTCAATTGCCTTATGTCAGCACTTCCTGCCTGTCCTGAAACAAGGCACCTTTCCTTGAATCACCCACGTCCTGCTTTTCTTTTCCTCAGTTGGGAAGTGTGACTTCCCTCAGTTTCCCTGGGAAATTAATTACCATTCTCTAGTTGATGTGTATTTTCTTATCAACCTCTCAGGGGAGGATTTTGTTAAATAGTCAGGAGGAATGCTGATCCATGCAACACATGTGTCCATTCTTTGGTGACAGTGGTCAGTAGGGCCTCTAAAGATGTTCAGAATATTAGTGATGATCAGATTGTTTAAGTTGCCAAGTAATATAAACGGCAGGAACCATTTCAAGTAGTATGAAAAAAATAAAAACGCATAAAATTGGAGGATCATTAAAAAGCAAGAGACAATTTTCATGACAGAAGGAAATTCAGTAAGTCCTCATTTATATACAGAGATTTAGGAGAAAATAAAACTGGAATTGTATTTTGGTTGCAAAGTGGACTTAGTATTTTATCAGTTCTATACTTCCATAGCCATTTGGAAAAATAGTCTAAATACCCATCACATGAAAATGAATAGATTTTGTCATCACATTTTTGAGGCTACAGTTGCAAGTCACAAGTAGGGCAAATACAATGAATGCACATGTTATATTTTCCAAAAGGAATGGTGTTATACATTTTATAGCTATTTTCTTAAAATAATTACAAGAAAAATATCCAAAAATGTTAGAACTGAGATTAGAATAAAGGAAGTCACTGTGAGGGGCAAACCCTTAAGTGTTTTTTTCAACTTTCCATGTCTTCAGGAATCCATGAAGAGCATTTCTCACCATCCAGTAACCAATATTTAAAAGGACATGGTAAGTACTTTTATACATCCTGTGACTCTAGGATATGCTCTTTCATTTATTCCCTTTTTAACGCAAGTGATAAAATAACATCAGGGTAAAGATGCTTCATGCTATATTGCTTGGGTTGAGAAAATTCTTTCATAGAAAAACATACAGGGTGAATCCTAAAACCCTAAATCAGGCTCTCCAGATGGAAATCCATACGTGTATCATTTGCGATGAACTTTTTTAAATAATAAGAAAGAAGTCACTGTCTCTATGACTCTCTGAGTAGACTGACTCTCCTTGGAGTTCCTATAGCCAGTTGAGTTTACCTTGCTCATAGGTCTCATCACTGACTACTGTCCTAGTAAATGAAAGAAAATCTAATGGCAGAAGATAGCAGTGGTTAGAAAATAAATGTTGTCTGAATGAATAAATGGCTTTTCTAAAGAAGCAAATTTGCCTGATGCATTGATTATGGAGAAATGCATAGACATTATCTTAGGTACAAACACTACCCTGTACTATAAAGTCATAATTTCTCCAATTACATGCACACGCTAAATAAATTACTGTTGAGCAGAGATGGGAGTGCTATGGATGCCAAGGTTAATGCTTTGTTTTTGAAAATCTGCTTTTGGGAAAATAATCAAGTTGGACATGGGAGGGATGCAAAAGAACAATGGAAGATTAGCTAAAAGGGATATAAAAGACTGACTTACAAAAAAGAATCTCTGAACCCAGTAAGTCCACTTTTGGAATGTTCAACTAAGAAAACAATTCAAAAGAAGGAAATCATGTTCTTCATAAATAATCTTTTGCAGTATTATTTTCAATAATAAAATTTTAAGAACAAACTGTATGTTCAAAAAAGGGAATGGATTAGGGGGAAATGGGGACAACTTGACGGAGTCTTATTAGCCATTAAAATAGAAATTTAGGAAAGTTAAAGATTAATAAACCATGTCCAGTAAAATATGGCATGTCTTTCCTCATTGGAGCTAGTTAAAATTCATATGTGATTTTGTACATGAAAAAATTCATGTGTGATTTTGTACATGAAAAAATTCGTATGTGATTTTGTCCATGAACTTGGAGAGAGAGAGTATAAAACTTCAAAACAGTAAGTTTGTTATAGTGGTAGAGTTTTAGGGGTTTTTTTTTTTGGACACTCTTGTTATAACTTAGTGTAGTAATTGAAAGTATAAAATGAAAATAAATATATTAAAGCCTTGAGATGAAGATGAGTAAATTGACTAAGGTCAGGAGTTACAGGAGCCCAGCACTGGAAAACCAAGAGAGAAAACTCCACATTCAGTGCTGGAGTTGAAGGAGAGAAGCCTGCATCCCAACTGGGCTCACAGAGGGACCCTTCAGGGGAGGTTCCTCCACTTATCCCTGAGTTTAATCTCTTTATTGAGTCCCAAGGCTGTGGTTTGGCTTTTGGCATCCAGCTGGCTTGTCCTCTTTGCTATGACAATTGTCACCTGTGATGATTCTCATTGTCTGTCTTTTCTGTTCGCACCCTCAGACTGCAGCACCTACCTGGAGGAAGTCACTAAATTGGATGGAAGTGGCCCACTCTAGATTCATGCCGTCTTAATCCAAGGGGATCATCAGGACTGTGTGGTCATCTCTTTTGATTCTCTAGCCCGGTTTCCATCATAACTAGTCTAAATATTTTCTTTGCTCTGTAAAAATAAGAGGAATGCATCTTTGAGAGTGTGGTGTGGTAGAAGGAGAATTGCTTTGCAGTCAGAAAGACCTGAGTTTAGTTTATGGTTTTTCACCTATAATTACATGGAATTGAGAAAGCTACCTCCCCTTCGAAAATCTCAGTGTCTCCCATAAAATGGTATAATAATGTCCCTCTTTGGTAGTGCTGTTGTGAGGCTTAACAACAGTGAGTATGTATGCTAGCACATAAGAAAGGTTCATTAAATGGTATTATCAAAACATTATGAGGTAGTGGGAGTACAAATGCCACTGGGAATTAAAAGGAGATGTTGGATGGAAAAGCAATCATTGACATTAAGGAGCTGAATAAATGTGAAGGCAAGACAGTGGGAGGGGTCAAAGTAAGTCCAAACTTTTTAAGCTGGAGAGTTAGGAGAATTATGTCTTTGGCACTGAAACAAGTGAACAAATAAAGAAAGAAAAAGTTTGGATTTGCGATGGGATAGTAGTAAGTTTTCATTTTTTATCTATCCATTTTCAACCTCCTCTTCTCTTAGGCCACTACCCATCTGTCAGTATGGCCTACTGTGGTAGTTTTCATGTTGCTGTTTTGCTGGAAGCTACGTCCACCAGTATTTCAAATATCAGCAGAGTCACCTATAGTGGACAGGTTTCAGTGACGCTTCCAGACTAAGACAGATTAGGAAGAAAGGCCAGGTGATCTATATCTGAAAATTAGCCAATGAAAACTTTATAAATCATAGCAGAACACTGTAGGACTCACTTGCTTTGGACATGTCATCAGGAGGAATCAATTGCTGGAGGAGGACATCATGTTTGGTGAAGTAGTGGGCCAGTGAGGGTAAATGAGGCCTTCAATGAGATAGGTTGGTATAAATAGCATCTATGATGGACTCAAATATGCTGGTGATCATGAGGATGATGCAGGACCTGTTGTGCATAATGTCACCATGAATTGGAGCTGACTCAATTGCAGCTATTTATCTATGTACTTCTCTTAGAAGTAAGCAGTACTTATCCCTGACCTGCACCCCTTATTTCATATCCTTTAGACCACCTTCTTTCTCCTTCTTCTTCATGACCTCCCTTTTGGCTGATTATCCCATCTGCCGTCATTCACACACGTGCTTTTTCTTTCTTTTTTTAAAGCTTTACTACATTTTTATTACCCAGTCACACCTTAACTCCCTACATTTGATTTCTACTATTATGATTAATCTAAAACTGCATTCTCTCAAAGCACTGCATGGCTTTCTTCTCCAGATTCCTGTTCTTCCTTAATCTATAGTCTCCTTGGTGTACTTCCTTGATGCGAAACTTGTTTTAATACCACCATCTTCTTAAATCTTCCTCCTCAGAGCCATTTCTGTAGACTTCAATATTTTTCCCTCTATTGTCTTTACCCTGAAGTTAAACTTTCTCCAATAGCTCCGTTGTTAAAAAAATGGGATAGAGGCCAGAAGTTCTATTTGTATTTTCTTTGACCTACAAACTTGAGCTTTCCTAAGCTTGAGTTCCTTCATCTATAAAATGAAGTTAATAATCATGATAATATCTGTTGTGATGATTAAACAAAATAATATTCAACACAGGGCTTTATACAGAGTAACTGCCTGAAAACGTTATTATTTGTGTTGCCATTCTTCTCTTTTATCATATTATGGGAAATTCTCCAGAACCCTCTGATATGGACTGGGGACACATAGCAATACTATGTAACAATTGTATCTGTTCACTGGAAAAACTATAGCTAATAAATCAAATATGATCATTTCTTTTAGGCAATATTTGCAATATCATCTGAAAGACAGTATGGTGGAATGAGTAATATTTAAGAATTTCTGATTAAATCTTCTTTGCAAAGAGATTATGATCACTTGCTCTTTTTGTTATCCTTCCGCTTACTCAGATTAGGATGAAGCTTGTCTCTCTTTATACCAAATAAGGCAAAGTGATGTGCTCATTGATTTTTCCTTCCTATGAAAAATCAATTTGTGCCCTAGGGAAAATAATAAAAGAGTCAGATAAGCCCTTATCCAGGTTGAAATCTGTACCTGGTTGTTTCCAGAGCAGCTTCATTCTAAGCTGTAGTCAAGACACCGCTTACATGAGCTCTCAACCACCAAATGAACAATACAAATTCTGGCTCTTCAAATCATTCAGAAGATGGAAGATTCATAGGCTGAAGTTCAGGGCTCAAGGCAGTAGGAATAATATCTGAATTTCATGCAGCATTGCTTTTGATAGGGGGGGAAAAAGTGTGAAATGCATTATCGGGTTTTGTCCTTTGAGGTATACATCTCATTGAAATAAAAATATCAAAAAGTTGCCTGAGCTAGATAGGAAGGATGATCTCAAGTAGGTAGATGTAAGCACACATCCTTAAAGATCTCATTTGCTTTCAAATGTCTTCAAATTCACCTTCTAAAAAAAACAAATTCCAAAATCTTATCTCTAGAAAGATTAGAGGTTTATCTAGATGTAGCCTCTTTCTACAATGCCAGCCTACCACATGTTTCTCCTTGAATGTTTCATTGTCTTAACTGACCCACCATTCTTGTTTTCATCCCTTGTTCCAGATGAGTCAACTCTATACAGACTGTCACCATTTGCTCAGTCTTTCAGCCTTGACAGAAAGTCACCATCAACTCTTCCTTTTCCTTCCTCTAAACTTCAAACCGAATCACTTACTGAGTCCTCTTGTCTGTATCACTGAGTTTCTCTCATATAATTTCAGTTTCTGATCTTAATTTAATTCTGAGCCTTTTTTTATCACTTTATGCCTGGAGAACAATGAGTGTGATCAAATGAGTTCCTTTATGTAGCCTTTTGCATTGGTTCTTGGGAAAAACAGCTTGAGAGATTTTTCCCCTAAGCCTTGAGGACTTACCTTTGCCCTAGTTTTCTACCCCAGAGGATTTTTTACTTTTGTCCAGGTTGATTGACATTTCCTTGGCAAGCTGTAAACAACTTGGTTTGATACTTTTCTTCTGGTCCAGGGCTGCAGCTGTCCTGTGATTTGTTTGCACCTTGCAGGGACTGGTCAATAAATGATGTGAATGAAATGACTATGGACTATGCAAATTAAGTATTTGTGGCCTACTGAGAGGGGATTGGTCAGTTTGTGGCCCTGGAAGGAGAGCCATGCCTTGACAAGGAGTTGCACATATAAACAGTCAACCACACAGAGATTTCAGAGACATAAAGAAGGAGGCAGACAGGAGACAAGCAGAAGTGGAAAGGAGAAAAGGCAAGAGGAGAGAGAAGCAGCAGAGAGAAAGGAGGCAAGGAATCTCCTAAAAGAGCTCTAACACTGAAGACAGTGACAGGCCCAGAAGGGGTCCAGCAGCAGAGTAAGCGGTGACAGATGGCATGGTCAAGAAGAGCCTGTCCTAAGGAAGCAGAGAGGAGCCTGTTCTAAGGGAGCTGAGAGGAGGCCTGTAAGTCCAAGAGAAGTTGAGAGAGCTGTTCTGCATGAAGAAGGGAGATTTTGCCTACATTCTTCCTGATACTGATCCTGAGTTGTAGCCTGTTGTTCCTGATCCTGAGTTCTACCCTATTACCCTATTACTTCCTTAATAAACCAGTTAATTGTAAGTATGGTCTGTGAGTTTTGTGTGGCCTGTGCAATGGACTATCAAACCCAGAAGAGGTAGAGAGAGCAGTGGGAGGGACAGTTGGTGTCAGAACTGGTAAAAAAGGTTGGAACATGGAGGTATGTCTGACCTCCACCTAATGAGAATCAGCTTTGGTCCTGGTCATTATCACCCCTGAAGTTAGACAGGTTCTGGTGCACCTACCACTACCATTTTACAAAGAATATCATAACTCTCTGCCTTCGCCAATTTTTCCTAGAGGAGTAATTGACTAAAGAGATTGCTTTTCATCTTCTTTGCCCTTTCAAAAACCTCAGAATGAAGATCAGATTGAATTTAGAATCCTCGACTAGGTGGTTCCAGATAATTATAAACCCACACCTTCCACTACTCAAGTGCATGAATTCTGCCTTCCATTCACATTCATACCTAAACCTGTTCTGAGCGTTGGTAACCACTCCACATAACCCACCAAGAATGCCACCTCCTTTCCTCTCTGCCTTTTAACTACTATCCATTCTCCAGAACTTCGTTCAATTTTTATTTTACTGTGCTTCTTCCCTACTCACTTTAGCTAGATTTTTTTCTTCTTGTAACTTTTTAGCACTAATTCTCTACATGACTCACGCATGTCAGTCTTATTTCTCCATATAATCTTTAACTTCTTTGAGGATAACATCTGCCTCTTGTACCTTTCGGAATCCCTCAGAGTGTCTGGAACAAGGACTTGCATGTGACATTCAGGATATTGTTATTGTTGATTAATTGCAATAAAGTAGGTTTTTAGACTCCAAAAGATAACTTAAAGAATAGGGTAGATTGATAATTTCTCACATCAGAATGGGCCAAATTTGGGGGCTAAAAAATTAAATAGTTCTCAATCAAGTTTACTTCATATAACAGTATAGACAGTGCAAAACCTGAACAACTGTGTACATCAGCCCTACTATTCATCCTAGATGTTAAGCTGAAGGCATCAGTATGAACTTGTGAGGGCCCATGAACTGAGCATATCCTGGGAAAATTCATTACATGTAGCTTGTAAAATCCAATGTGTCAGAGTTCCCACCTGTAAATGGACAGCGTACGTAAATGACAATCTTTGCATAATAATTCTTACCAAATAGCCAAAGGGTATTTTTGTATACAAAAAATAATACTACATTTGATCATTTATCCTGTAATTTGTATTCTTCATGTCAAATGATTCAGCCACTGTGGAAAAGTTTATCAGTCCCTCAAAAAGTTAAGAGAAGGTATAAATTGAGAATGGATAAGGGTGATGGTTGAACTTGCTGAACATAACTAATGTGATTGAACTCTACATGTGAAGTTGAAATGTCAAATATTCTGTTACATACGTATTTACTACAATAAAAATAAAATAAATAAATAAAATAAAATAATGAGGAATAGCAATGGTCTGGCAATTCCACTTCTAGGTGTATGCCCAAAAGAATTGAAAACAGAGACTCAAACAAATACATGTCCATGCGTGTTCAGCACAGCATTATTCACAATAGCCACAGGGTGGAAACAGCCCAAGTGTCCATCCACCGATGAATGGACAAACACATTATGGTATATACATACAATGGAATATTATTCAGTCATAAAAAGGAATGAAGTACTAATACATGCTATAATGTAGATGAACCTCCAAGACATTATGCTAATTGAAAGAAGCCAGACACAAATAGTCACATATTTATATGAACTATACAGAATAGGGCCAGTGAAAAAGAGGAAGACCCTCAATGAGATGGATTGACACAGTGGCTACAACAATTGGCTCAAGTGTAACAATGATTGTGAGGATGGCACAGGACCAGGTAGTATTTTGTTCTGTTGCACATAGGGTCACTATGAGTCGAAACCGACTCAACGACATCTAACAACGACAACAACATACGCAATAGGTAAGTCCACAGACAGAAAGCACTTTGATAGTTGCCAGGGGCTGGAGGATGGGGCAATGAGGTGTAATTGCTTAATGGGCATGAAATTTCTTTTTGGGGTGATGAAAATATTTTGGAATTAGATAGAGGTGGTGATTACACATAATTGTAAATGTACTAAATGCCCTTAATGATTCGCCTTGAAGTGGTTAATTTTATGTGAATTTCATCTCAATACAAAAATTGTATTCCTAATCACCATTTAACATATTCAGTATACTTCATTGCTTTTCTAGTGTGTTTTCAGCATTATACTGTGGGAGAAAAAGGAAATCTATAAAACAGTATCCATGCCATCAAAGCTTTTATAAATCATTTGGGAAGTAAGTCATAATGAAAGACAATTTGATAATGGAGCAAAACAGATAAGGTAGTACCACTATCATCTAAGAAGAGTATGTCTACTTTGCTTCTTGTCCTGGATTTGTAGATAGCTTTTGACCCTGGGAAAGTTATTTAATGTCCCTTAGTTTATAGAAAGAGAAGATTGAATGTGAAGGTCTCTAAGATTTCTCCCAGGACAAAAAAGATTGAGATATTCTAAAGGCGATAGTGTAGAGCAGAGATGACATGTTATTTAAAGCAAATAACTAGAGAATACAAGTGTGGTAATAATTCCTGGGAAAGGCTTCAAGAGAGAAGTAGGCCACGGGAATCATCCTTAGCCTAGACTCCTGACTGGATTCTGAAGGAAGATTGCTATTGTCAAGTGATATTTGTCTAGAAAATTTCAAAATACCTTTAATATTTAACTAATATAATAAAAAAGTGAATTTTCTTTAAAATTAAAATTAAATATAGTCTTAAATTATAGCTAAGTCACTCACAGATTAGGTGCTATCTGAGTCACCTAAAAGGGCATTCTTCTCCATAACTGAGAGCCAATCATATAAAAATTCTCAGTAACTATGATAAAATCATTAGTGATCCAACAAAACAAACATTATATTTTATCACTACGGTCGTTCCATCTCGCCACATTTAAATTGAAGTTCTAAGTTGTAGATCTTCTCCTGCTATATCCACCGGCAATTTTGATTTAACTAACTGAAGTTGTGATAAGTAAGATTTAGGTGTGAAAGCATGGGTAGGATTAATCTTTCATGCTAATTGTATACTACCGACCTCAAATCCATCAGTTCTTCAATTCTCAATATAAATCACACAAAATAAACATCCCTCTAAACAATAATTACACTAATGCCTTAAACAGACATTTTCTCCAAATCTCTAGGGTAGGTGTATTATTTCTAAGGATAATAAAATGTCTGATGAAATGCTTGGGCTTCGGTGTCCCGGGTTGTAGCACAACATTGCATTCTCTGTTGCCATGTTGCTGAGGAGAGGGCCTGGATTTTCTTCTTTCAGATCCTTTTATGGGACACAAATAGCCCTTGAAAGGAGCTCTCCTTCTTGCATTTCATCTGGTATGTAAATTACCAAACTCTACAACTGCTTGCCTGAGAGGGTTTTATAACCCTTCATTGTTTATACATGTCATTGTGGCTCTGGTTAGTTCTTTATTTGAAAAAATCTCCACCTCCCGTCAAAGGAGGAATGGGGGGAGAAGAGAGAATGTAAGAAGTGGAAGGCACAATTTCCTTTCCTAGGAGAGCCACTTCCTGTCAGAATGGTATCAATGGCTCCTTTAAGTGATTTTAGAAATGGGGGAAATGGTAGTTTGGATGGAGAGGATGGGCTTCCACAGCTTGGCCTTATTCACAAGACACTCCCCTGCCCACTCATCTTCTATAGATACCTCCACACACATGTTCAAGTACAACACATATAGGCTGAGAGGAGTCCCTAAATAAATTGCCACAGACATGTTTTTCTAGCTTCTAAGGTGCACTGGCTGCAGGAACACCTTTCAGAAAAACAAAGAGTTTTGTCCCTTTTCACACCTTCTTCAGCAAATTTCTATGGCAGAATATTTGGGAATGCGAACAAGTACAGCTGGGGGGGAAAAATGTGTTTATGAATAATGGAACATTTCAAATCCATCTGGTTTCCAAGACATTTTTTAGTTTCTCACAATAGCCAATTATATAGCATGCTTGAGTGATGACTGGTTCTATCCTGAGGCTCATTCTGCTCTCAAATTTCTACAGTGATAGTTGCTATCAACCTCTGAGGTTAGTAGCCATATGGTAGTCCAATATGGTACTTTATACTCCACTTGTTATACAGTAGGTGATATTCTGGTGAACATAAATCTACATGGTAGTAGCCGCCATAAAAGGGACCCAGGGTGGGGAAGCTAGAGGACGTTCCCAATTTTGGCAGCTTGTAATGGTTTCCCTTTTTAGTTTAAGGAGACTGGGGGATTATTTCCACAGTTCTTCTTTTTGTTGCCTATGTATATCCAATGTATCCTGGAATAAATGGCTAAAGCCCATGATAAACATAGGGGAAAAAAATGTTTTGGTTTTGGGAAAAGGCATTCCCTTCATGCCATTCTTCAAATAGCTTACTTTTTTTTTTACTTTTTCTTATGGAAAATTTCAAGCATATATAGAGATACTACTATAATGAACCTTTGTATGTGTCAGTATAAGTCTTCAAAAGATAAAGCCTTTTTAAAAAACCAAAATTATTATTACTCCTAAAGATTTAGATCAGTAATTTTTTATTATCCTTTAATACCCAGTTTACAGAACAATGAGGATGTCCCATTTACCTACTAAATTAGTAGTTTTCCTGCTATCCAAAGATCTCTCTTGCTGGTTCAGTAGAGACTATTAGCATCACTATCCTTTTTTAAAGATGAGTAACTGAGACTCAGAAAATATAAGTATGTTACCCAAGGTTGCATGGCAAGTAAGGGGTAGAAGTGAGACGCAACCCCAAATCTCTATCACTGAACTCTGTTGTGTCAACTGCTTTGTCTCACTCCTTGATTTCCAGTTTCTCTGGATACAATCTTGGTCTCAGAGAAGCAGGGTCAGTGGGGACAAGGCCAGTGCAAACACGCAGTTTAAATGATATTTAACTGTCTCATTGTCTATAAAACTGGAAAGATGGGAAGGATATGAACATACAATTATTCATATGATACATTTATAGTCATGACCTGTGTGGGTGGAGCTTGGTATCCCCACCTGAGGAATTTTGAGGTTTTACAGTTCTTCCTCAGTGACTGTGGACTTCTCTAACTTGTTCTTGAGCCCGTCACTCATTTTCCCTCCTTGTTGCCGTTCAATTATAAATTCCTCGAAGACAGAGAAGATATTTTAAATATTAATATGCCCCTCCCTAGTGCCCAACACTGTATGTTATGCATGGAGGGACTAAACAAATACTTGCTAAATGAAGGAATGCAGAGAAAAATCACATATAGATACTGTAACTCTTCTTCCATTAACTATTTCATAGTTAACATTTATCTAAAATTTCATTCCAAACTGCCATTAATAGATTATGTAATACTTAATCTAGCTCACTGGGAAAACACAAGAAGGAGGTAAAAATGTTGTAAAATGTCTAATAATATACCCCAAGCTCCGGTCCAAGATGATGGCTTATCTAGTATTTTGGATTTTCTACATGCCTGTACTCTCTGACTAGGTAGTTCTGTGGTTGACTGTGGAGGGTTCAACAGAAGGGTGTGAGTGGTTTTAAATGGCTATAGGCTTTTATTTCTCTGTTGGTTACTAAATCTGAAGAAGTATAACATTATTTGCCCACAACAGAAGAGTCTTTAAATTCAAATAGATCAAATTATTTATTTTTTCTAATAGTTATATTTGTAATGGTATTAATTTCTTTCATATTTGTTATTGTTATTGTTGTTAGGTGCTGGTGGGTCAATTTTAAACTCATAGAGACCCCATGTGACAGAGTACAGCTGCCCTATAGGATTTCCTATGCTGTAACGTTTACAGGAGTAGATTGCCAGGTCTTTCTCCTGAGAAGCCACTGTGCGCTCGACCTCCAGTCTTTCAGGTAGCAGCTGAGTATTTAACCATTGCACTAGCAAGGCTCCTTGTCATTTATTAGGTGCCAGGTAATTCATTTATGCAGTTGAGATTTAACTTTTCATTAAAATGAATTAATATTCTTCTTTTTTTTTTTCCTAAATTAAGGTACAAAGATTTATGAAGGTTGATTGGAACAAAGTGGCTTCAGCTGACTAATGTTGAGCTGGACCTCACAGTAGTTTCTCTGATTTCTTAACTCCTACTTTACCCCGTCCAGTAATTCCTCCATTTGCTTGACCCTGAGGATCATCTTGGTGCTTGGTAAATATGCAGATTGTTGGGCTTACCCTCTGGAAGTTAGATTCATCAGTACAGGATGAGGGCCAGCTATTTCCTTTAATTTTTAAAGGTGGATTCTACCTTGAAAAGAATAATTACACTGAGCCAACTGAATACCTTCTCAACTGTGATCTTAAGTGTAAATTCCCTGGTATACGACCAGCACATAATAATTCGCAGTAACTGCAAGTAATTATAATGCTATGTAAGTGCTAACTTCCCCTTTTCCTCAGCTTTAGTGGTGGGCAAGAGGGAATAATGACCTGCCACATCCTTCTTCTAACCTGTTAGAACAAGTCGTCTGCTGACTAAAAAGAAGACTCCTCTGCTTCCAGACCAGTTGCTATCCTATACGGATAAATTTCAGAGGATCTCTCAGTGACGTGGCCTCCCCAAGTTTAATTAATTTAGCACTCCCATACTAGCAAAATCTGTTAAGATTTTCCTGTTTGGTGTTTGTGGAAATTGGTGGAGGTGGGAAAAAAAAAAAAAAAAAAAAAGAAGGAACAAATAGCTCTGGGCAAAACCAGGCATCTGAGAACAGATGGTGTGTGAGCTTCCACCACTGAGCACGGCTGACAAACCGTAACAGTGACCCGCTCCATACGCAACTACTGGGAGTTTAGTGAGGGGGAATTCCCAGTAAAGCCAAAAACTTCCCGAGTGACCTTGACGTTTTGTTTGTAACAGCTCCGCCAAACACATCTTTTTTTACCAGTAGCATAATTGAATAACAACAATCAGAAGATGCTTTTGAATAAAGAGCTTACAGGAAATGTGTGGTTCCCCCAAGCCCTGGAGAGAAGGAGTAGAAATGTACTCTGGCTGAACAGATCTGGAGTGACCCAGGGGCTATTCAGCCATTTGTCTGAGTACCAAAAGGATTTTCACTATTGACTGTGGGTTCAGCCTTCATCTTTTTTTTTTTTTTTTTTTAACCCACTGTTACCCCTTCCACCAATAACAAAAGTACAAAATAAGTCAAAACAACAAAAATATTTCTGACTTGGCCAAATAGCTCTTTTAAATCAGTGGTGCAATTAGTTGCCCAGTATCCTAATTTGGAAACCTCACTTTCATTTATTATCTATAACTTCCGGTCTATTTCCAATATGTCCTTGAATCCTATGTATTCTTTCTTTAACTGGCTCTCAGATTTGTGCCTTTCTGTCTTCTTCATTGCGAGTCACCTTCCTAATTCATACCCATGTTATTTCAAACCTGAATTCCGGTTACAGCCTCCTATCTGGTCTCTTTGCCCTGAGTCTAGTGACCACACTCTACAGCTGTGAGAATATTTAAGCAACACCCCTCTCTGACCCCATAGATACCTTAGTTGACTCTCCCAGCACTCTCCCTCTAAACCCTACTCCTCAGGTAATAACTTATTATTTTAGTTTTCCAATATATAATACATCCTAGATATTTCTGCCATATTAATTGCCAAATAATTTATTTTTGCCAAGAATCTAAGTGGCTCAGTGGTGCTACAATTTACTTCCTACGTTCAAAGCCTTCCATTGATCTGATCAGTATGATTGTAGTCCTTTATTCAGTCAAAACGTAATTATTGTGTGTCTACCACCATCCATGGGGCACTGTGCTCAGGGCTTGGAATCCAGCAAAAGACAATACAACCTCCCTGTCCTTGTAGAGCTTATGTTCTAGTGGGGGGAGATAGGCAATAAATGAATAATAAAATATATATAGTATAGCAGATTATCACATATGCAGTAGGGGAAAATAGAACAGGAAAAGTGGGTCGAGAGTGTCAGGCATGGTGATAGGGTTGGAATTCTTAAACGGAGAGTAGAAGACCTGAAAGAGGTGAGGTAGTAAGCCATGGCAGGAACTTTCACAAAGAAAAAAGACTTCAATTTAGGCAGAGAGAATATCCAGTGCACAGCCCTGAGGTGGGAGCAGGTTAGATATTTTTGAGGTATAGCAAGAAGGCCAGGGTAGCTGGAGTGCAGGGAAAGAAAGGAATGCCAGAGGACAGTATTGTCACAGAGATAATAGAAAGCCAGGCCATTTCAAGCCTTGTCAGGCATTGCAATGACTTGGACGGGTAGATTCTTAGCAAAAGGTAACATGGGTCAGTTGGATCTTGATAATAGACTGGAATGGAGCAAGGCTAGTAGAAGGTGGACCAGATAGGAGACAATAGCCATAAGTCAAGTAAGAATAACGATGCCTTGTACCAAGGGGATAGCAGTAGCTGGTGAGAGGTGATTAAATTCTAGGTATATTGTAGGCATTACATCAAAAGAAATTTCTAATGGGTTGGAAGTGGAATGTGAGAGAAGCTGAGAATAATTCCAACTTTATGGCCTAAACACGCAGAAGGATGGAGTTACCACTTGCTGATGGAGATAGGAGAAGATGTGAGAATAGCTTGTATAAGGGAGGAGGAATCAGCAATTTGGCTTTGATTATGTAAAGCTCGGAGAGCCTGCTGGATAATGAACATACTGAGTAGGCATTTACACATACAAGTACGGAGTTCAAGGACTAGGTCTAGTCTGAAGATTTACATTTGGTAGTCATCAGTAAATTCTTTTCTAATGATTTCTATTTTCCCAGAACTAGAAATCAAGGTCATCAGCTGAGAATGAGAATGGAGAAGGGTAAGAAATTTGAATAGGAAATATCAGGAAATGATAGTCATCTAGGAGAGTAGCTAAGTCAATGGACTAGTGGAACACTAATGGTATCCTGGTAGGACTTGAGTTAATGGTAATATTTTTAGCTTTCGCTCATGTGAGTGCAGGCATAGAGTAGCTAAGAGCTTATTTAGCGGCTTCAAATTGACTTGACTACAATGGGTTTGGTTTTTTGGTTTTCCTGTAGGTCTGTCTCAGAGGGGCTGGTCATTTCAGCAGCCTCTTATGAATGTATGTTCCCTTTCTCCTCAAATTCTTTGTGTTCTTCTTTCCTAAAGGCCTTTTATTTCTTCTGTGTTCTGCCATTTAAATCATACCAATTTTTCAAATGTTCTTCTCGGGTCATCTTCATAAAACCCAAACCCGTTGCCATCAAATTGATTCCTACTCATAAGATAGAGTAGAACTGCCCCATAGGGTTTCCAAGAAGTGCCTGGTGTATTCGAACTGCCAACCTTTTGGTTAGCAGCCTGAGCTCTTAACCACTTTGCCACCAGGCTCTTGTCTTCATAAAGCCTTCTAATAATGCCATCTAACATTTTCTTTATATCACCTTTAGTCTAGACTCAATATCACAAATTCCAATATTTCATTTAATAATTAATAGCAGAATTATAGAATGAAACACTCTGTGATAAAAATAGCAGGAATTAAATTTTGACTATGTTGTATATTATCTTGGAAATCTAGGCAAGTAACTTATTGTCTTTCAACTTCAATTTATTATTTAAAGAAATGAGGATGATTCTAATAATCTTATTACACAAAGTTGTAAGAATTCAGTGAGAATAGCTATCTGAAAACAGTTTACAAATTATGCTGTGATAAATAAGGTGGAGATTTTATTACCACTGTAGATTTTTTTACTATTGTTTTTGTTACTGTTAGTTGCCATCGCGTCCACTCCAACTCATGACAACGCTATGTAAGACAGAATGAAACATTGCCCAGTCCTACGCCATCTCCAGGATCATTGGTAAGCTCGAGGCCATTGTTGCAGATACTGTGTATTTTATTTTTACACAAATAACGTGCACCTTATACATTTGTTTGCCAACCATGCCCCCCTCCCCTAACCACGAGGTATTTTTGTAAGCATTCCATGCTAATTTTTTTACAGCAACATGTAAAAAAAAAAACAAAAACCACTGGCATAGCGATGCTTATGATAATACCTTAAGAGGGGAGGGTGCAGTTGGCAAACAAAGTAGAAGACGTGCGTGATTTTTGTAAAATATTATATTTGGAGTGTCTTCCAACCTAAGAGGCTAATCTTCCAGAACTATGTAAGACAACATTCTGTTGTGACTCTTAAGGATTTCATTGGCTAATTTTTGAAAGTAGATTGCCAGGCCTTTCTTCCTAGTTTGTCTTAGTCTAGAAGCTCCACTAAAACCTACTCCCAGGGTTATCCTGCTGGTATTTGAAATAGTGGTGACATAGCTTCTAACACCATAGCAACATGCAAGCCACTTTAGTACGGCAAACTGACAGATGGGTGGTGGAGATTTTTCATTGGTGATATCAGTTAAGTTAGTTTTTATCCTCTGATATGGATTGAATTGTATCCTCCTCAAAATATGTGTTGTAAATCCTAACTCCTGTATCTGTGGTTATAATCTTCTTTCGAAATAGGGTTTTCTTTATTAGGCTAATGAGCAGCATTACTGTAGGGTATGTCTTAAGTCAATCTCTTTTGAGATTAAAAAGAGCAGATTAAGTAAGCAGCAAGCAAGCAGAGATGGGGGAAGATAGACGCCATGCCACATGAGATCTCAAAAGAACCAAGAAACAGAAGCTGAAAAGAGACAAAGGCCTTCGCCCAGAGCCAACAGAGAAAGAGTGCTTTCCCTTGGAACCAGTGCCTTGAATTTAAACTTCTAACCTCCTAAACTGTGAGAAAATAAATTTCTGTTAGTTAAAGCCACCCACTTGTGGTATTTCTGTTACAGCAGCACTGGGTAACTAAGACATCCTCTAAGTAGATTTTAGGGTCCTTAGTAGCAAGGGTTACACATCTATTTTCATCCCTTACTAAGAAGTGTCTTGCACATAGTAGGAATTAAAGAAAAGTAAAATTGTTACACTAAATTTTAAAAAATAAATCAATTATATGAATAAATTAGTTAATAAGAAATGAACACAGTTTTAATGAACTAATTTTAACTATGAAACTTCAAAATGCATACCAGCATATGACCCGTGTATTGGGTAAAGATTTTTTTTTAGTTCAAGGTTTCATATTTAACAAATAAAAATACAGAAAGCCCAGTTAAATTTGAATTTTTAGATAAACCAAACATAATTGTTAATATGTCCCATGCAATGTTTGGCACACACTTACATTAAATCAATTGTTTCTGTTTATCTGAGTTCAAATTTAACTGAGCATTAAATTCAAGTTCAAATAGTGCATGGCACATACTTCTACTAAAAATTGTTTTCTTTATCTGAAAATTAGATTTAACTGGACGGACCCCATTTTACCTGACAACTTTATATATCTAGTTACAAATTAAAGAAATACAACTCAAAATAGCCCAGACCAAAAAAAGATAAATTTAATGAAGAAATTTGTCACAACTGTGGAAGAGGTATAGAGTATAGTTGGGCCTCCTGGTCGGTGGGGCATGGTGCTCAAACGTCATCAGAAGTTTCTCTATTATTGACATTTGCTTTTGTCTGCTTGAGCTTCATTACCTCTGATGGTCTCATTCTGCCAGACACTTGGGTGCACATCTACCTAGATTTGTCACCACAAAAGAGGAGCCCTTTTTAATTAGCTTTATTTGAATAATCCTAGACAAGATCTGGAGCCTGGTATCACAGTTTTTAAGACCTATGGCTGCTAACGAAAAGGTCAGCAGTTAAAATCCACCAGCCTCTCCTTGGAAACCCCATGGGGAAGTTCTACTCTGTCCTATAGGGTTGCTATGAGTTGGAATTGACTCGAAGGCAATGGGTTTGTTTTTTAGACAAGGTCTAGGTTGATTGACCAGGCACAGGTCACCTATCCGTCCCTAAGAACAATGACTGTGGAGAGAGGGATGGCTACTCTGATTGAGAGATGTTTCCACATGTTGGCCAAATATTCTGATCATGGATACAGATTGAGGCACGACTTCAGATCACATACTTGTGAAGAGAAAGAAGCAATTTCTCCAGAATAGGGAGAAGGAGAATTCTAAAAGGAAGAAGAGGTTCAGAACTGACAAAACAGTGAATATTCACTATAACTAGAAATCACGGGGGCAGTGGTGTTTCAGTGGTAGAATTCTTGCCTTTTATGACGGAGACTTGGGTTCAAATCCCGGCCAGTGCACCTCATGCACAACCACAGCCTGTCTGTCAGTGGAGGCTTGCGTACTGCTGTGGTGCTGAATAGGTTTCAGTGGAGCTTGCAGACTAAGATGGACTAAGACTGGACAGTATCTAACAACAACAAAACAACAACATAATGACAATTCCAAGTAAAAGGATTTTTCTCTCAACGTTCATAAACTGACTTCTTTTCCTTCATTTTGATTATCAGCTTCACGGAAATCTGGGTAATTGTGATCATTAAGGTTGTATGCCAACTTGATTAGACCATGATTCTCAGTGGTTTGGCAGTTAGGATGTAGTTTGCCAGTCCTATAGTGATATAATCACTTCCATAATAAGATCTGATATAATGTGATCACCTCTATAATGGGATCTGCTGTGAGTAGTCAATTAGTTGAAAGGGAATTTCCTTGGGGATATGGCCTGCATCCAATACAGATGGACATTCTGGCAAGATTCATGGGCTTTTGCTCTCTCTGGATCCTGCAGCTGGCTCCTGTTCATCTGACCTCCGGTTCCTGGGACTTGAGCCAGCAGTTTGCCTGCCAATCTTGGGATTCATCGGCTTCCATAGTCTGAGCCAGTGGCCTGCCAACTTACTTGCAGATCTTGGGATCTGTCCGCCTCTGCAGCCTATGAGCCAGAGGCTTATGGTCTGACCTGCCGATGTTGGTTTTGCCAGCCCCTGCAGCAATGTGAGTCAGGAGAAGCCTGCAGCCTGACCCAGGGACTTGGGATTTTCCAGTCTCTATAACCGCATAAGCCATTTCCTTGATATAAAAATATAAATATATATATATATAGACACTTCACTGTTTTTTCTTCTCTAGAGAACCCAGCCTAAGGCAGTCATCTATTCAACACGTATGTAGGCACGTGGTTCCATATTCTTGAGTTTTCATTGAAAACCCTAAATTAATTATGTAATGGTTTTATGTAGCTTTAGAGTTGAATCTCCTCATGCTTGTATTCTTCTTTTGCTTTGATTAAAAGCATTCCAAGGAAATAAGGGACCCGTGATTCCCAGTCCAGTGAAAACATGATGGAGCACTTCTCAAATCTTGCATGCTTGGTACTTTATAATTGTGTGAATAAATCTTGGAAAATTTATGCAAATCTAAGTGACCAGCTCATAATTTCATCTCCTGAAGAAGCTGGCCAGGCACTGTAGAGTCCAATTTATGCATAACTCAGGATCTACATTGAAAATGAGCATGTTTTAAACAAGTCCAGTGGAAAGGAATTAGCAGTAGAACTAAAAACACCTTAAGTTTATAACAGGAACACTTGCTCAGAGAAATGTGCTATAATGATATAATTGAGTTTGGATACAACCACATCACCTTTCTTTGGAATAGGCACTTATACGGATCTCTTCCATTCAGTTGGCCAGGTAGCTGTCTTCCAAATTTCTTGGTTTCCAAGAGTTCTTCCAGCACTGCATCTGTTTGTTGTGTTTTATTGACTATGCAAAGGCATTCGACCGTAGGGATCATAACAAATTATAATTTATAAAGAATATACATCAAGAAGAAAAAGACAGACAACCAAATAGAAAAATTGGTAAGAGGTGTGAGAAGACACTTCCTAAGAGACTTCATCCAAATGATCAATAAATATATGAAAGGGT
Source organism: Trichechus manatus latirostris (assembly GCF_000243295.1). Lineage (NCBI taxonomy): Eukaryota > Metazoa > Chordata > Mammalia > Sirenia > Trichechidae > Trichechus > Trichechus manatus. Next base: position 19,398,000 of record NW_004443955.1, read on the forward strand.
GCTTACCGTCATCACTTACAATAGAGACAAAATTAAAGCCACAAAGTAATAACACTAAACATCCACCATAATGTCTAAAATGAAAAAAAAAAAAACCTCATCTCTGTGAAGCAATGTAAACACTTATACACCAGTGTCAGTAGTGTAAATTGGTTATAACTTCTTTGGAGAACTACTTAGCATTTTTTACTAAAGTTGAAGATAAAGATATTCTTAGGTATATACGCAATTAGAAATGAATTCAAATATGCACCAAAAGACAGATACAGAAAATTTCATTGAAATATCATTGTTAACCGACCAAAAGCAAAAACAGCCCAAATGTCCACCAATCATAGAAGGAGAAAATAATTCATGATCATACAATAAAATAACATACGATGAAAATTAATGCACCACATCTACTTACAAAATCTTGATGATTCTTACCAACATAACGTGGATGAATGAAGCCAGATACAAAAGAACATACAGATCATATAAAGCTGAAAAAACAACAGAACTCACCCATCATGTTTAGGGCTTGTCTTAGTCATCTAGTGCTGCTATAATAGAAATACCACATGTGGATGGCTTTAACAAACAGAAATTTACTCTCTCACAGTCTACTAGGCTACAAGTCCAAATTCAAGGCATCAGCTCCAGGGGAAGCCTTTCTCTCTCTGTCCGCTCTGGAGAAAGGTTATTGTGATGCATCTGTCTTTCCTTGGCCTGGGAGCTTCTCTTTGCAAGAACCTCAGGTCCAAAGGATGCACTCTGCCCCCAGCACTGCTTTTTTGGTGGTACGAGGTTCCCCTATGCCTCTGCTCACTTCTCTCTGTTATATCTCAGAAGAGATTGGCTTAAGACACTATTCAATGTTGTATACCTCATCAGTATAACTGCTGTTAATCCATCTTATTAGATCATAGTGATTGAATTTACAACACATAAGGAAATCACATCAGATTACAGAATGGTACACAATCATACAATACTGGGACTCAAAACCCAGTCAAGTTGACAGATATTTTGGGGGGACACAAGCCAATCCATGACAGGGATGAATGTGTAGGTGGTTAATGTGTAAAGGACAGCAATAAAACAATTACCTTAAACATCAGTAGAGTTATGATCTTTGGGGGAAGGAAGGGTTCTGTGATTGGGAAGGGTCTTGCTGGTGAGGGGTTGCCGGAAACATCCTAATTTTTGGTGTGGCTGTTGTTTGAACTTGCGTGTGCTTGTAAGAATTCTTTTAACTGTACTTTTTTTGGTATGTGTGTTTTATATCCACAGTATTAAGACCCGTAAAATAAGGATAACTAACTGAGCCTATGAAGCCACTTCAAGCTTTTAAACCACACAACAGGTTGCCTGAAGATCACAGAGCAGATCCTACAGCCCTCTCCTCCACCCACGCTTTTCTGGGGGAAAAGAGAGTTGTCCCTCTTTGATCTCTCAGAAACCTGATAGCATCTAGTTGCTTCCTTTCTTTTCTTCCTGAACTTCTGACTTAGTTATCTGATGTTTTATGAACATGGGGTGCCACTTAAAAATTTCTTTCTTCTTGTATAAAAAATAATAATAATAATAAGCAAGAACCTGTTGCCATTGAGTTGATTCCTACTCATAGCGAACCTATAGGACAGAGTAGAACTGCCCCATAGAGTTTCCAAGGAGTGACTGGTGGATTCGAATTGCTGACCTTTTGGTTAGCAGCCATAGCTCTTAACCGCCTTGCCACCAGAGCTCCTTCTTCTTGTAGGAGATGTGAAAATATGAGGGCTAGTGTGCTGTACATTATTAAACTGCTTTTGGCTGCTCTATAATGTGATTGTGCTACCTCCTATGGATTGAAAAGGACCAAACTGACTTGAACCCCCAATAGTCAGGGACTGTGCCCAAAGGGCAAAAAGATATCCAACACACTTTCCAAAATTCTGCAAACTGTGTTTTTTCAATATCACATGCAGGCAATGATTCCATGAATGTGGCACTAGGCCAGTTTAATGTACATATTTTTGTGTGTATTTCTAAACACTGAAGTCTGAGGAAAGTTGAGTTTAGAGGATACTCACCCAACATCATACCTCTGGAGCATTGTCATAGCAGGCTCTGAATTAGTAACAGAGACATCTGGCTATATATCTGATACCTTTTATAACATCCCCCACAAAGGCCATGGAATCTTTCGCTTTTGAAAAAAATATGAGAACGCGTATTCTATGGGTAATACATGTATCAACTTGCCCTATCAACCTTACTGGAAAGGTCATGTTGTGTTGTTAGGTACCATCAAGTCGGTTCCGACTCACTGCAGCCCTATGTGCGACAGAACTAAACACCGCCCAGTCCTGCACCATCCTCACAATCTTTTTCTCTGACCCTCTACTTTACCAAGCATGATGTCCCTTCTTCTGGGACTGGTCCCTCCTTATAACATGTCTAATATATGTGAGACAAAGTCTCTCCATCCTCACTTCTAAGGAGCATTCTGGCTGTGCTTCTTCCAAGACGGATTTGTTTGTTCTTTTGGCAGTCCATGGTATATTCAATATTCTTTGCCAATACCATAATTCAAATGCATGAATTCTTCCTTGGTCCTCCTTATTCACTGTCCAGCTTTTGCATGCATATGAGATTATCGAAAAGATCACGAGTTTCAGAAAATATGAGTGCAAATTCTGGCCCAGTTTCTTACCAGTATGTGAACCAGGACTTTCCTCTGTGGGTCTCAATTCCTCATCTCTACTGATGGCACCCATTATATGAGATAATTCAAGGATAAATGTCTAGCTATTGCTTGGGACATGGAGTATAGTAGATGCTCAATAAATGCTGGTTATGTAGTCACAGAAAATCCAAAACCAATAAATACAATCAATAAATTGAGGAACACCTTAAAGATGCAATTTATGTCTTGAGACACATATCTCTTGAGAAACGACTGGTGTCTAATTTGATGGATTTTCTTTTCCTTTTTTAAAGATGGAAAGGAGGATAATTAGAAATGAAGCCTGTGGGGATATATGCCATTTAAACATGGCTGTACTATTGACAACTGCAG
>NW_004443955.1:19401145-19459453 GCF_000243295.1 Trichechus manatus latirostris
GACTATAAAATAAACTCCTGGGACTGAAGTGGGGGTCGACTCCTCAGAGTGACCCTCCTGGCCCCACTTCTCTGTAAGAGTTGTGTAGTTGGTTACTGTCTTCGCCGTCCCGTCCCGATTACCGTCGCCGCTGCGACAGAAGCCCACTTCTGTAGCACAGAAACCGTTCTTCTTAAGTCTCTTCGAGGCTTCTTCTTTTCCTACCCAGTGGTCAATACTGGTGTTACACAGAGTTCCAGCACCAGCCCTCTTCTCTTCCAATGGTACCCTGCTCTCTGATGACTTCCATCCACCCTCACTGCTTGAGTCACCATCCCGATGGTGATGACATTCAAATTTTCATCCCACAGCTCCAGCACTATTGCCCTTCCTGAACACCAAATCTGAAAAATAATAGAAGAGATCCTTCCTGCGTTCAAGCTGCAATTCTTTCCCTTTAAAGGGAATATTTTAATGGGGTGGAGAATACACCGATGATGAGTCTGACAGCACATTTCAGCCTGTGCTATATATATATCCAAGAAACCAGTCAACCAGAGGTCACCTGGAAGGCTCCTCCAGCTTCGCCTGCTGCTGTGACGCATTGAGTTCACCTGCAGTTATGATTGGTTCTGAGCCGCAGGCAGTAAATAAGTAGCTGTCTTCCTAGACATCTATTTTAGTTCTTTAGCTAATACCATGACAGTCTCATGTAGTTGCAGTGGTACTGTGGCTGGTAGAATAATACAGAAATTTTAATACACTTAATTATTTAAAAAGTCAGTTTTCCATCATAAAACAGGTCATCATTGAGATCCACTGAAGGTGCAATTAAGTGACTGGCCTCTTGATGACTTAATTCACCTGCCACAGATTTGTACTCTTCTCCCCTAACATAGTTCCCATCCAAATAATTGGTATTGCCCTGGAATACAGAGATGGAGAAAATGCTTCGAATTTCTTCCCCCAATCATTCATTTATTTAACAAGCATTTGTAGAGCTCTCGGAACTAGGCTAGTTACTGAGAATCCCCCCAAAAATAAAACAAAGTCTCTGGTTACAAAAAACTCAGTCTAATGGTGTGGGTTGGGATGGTAGGGGGAGAAGATTATACATATTAAAAGAAATCACATCGTCTATAATAAAGGTGCTTATCTCAATCATTTACTTTTTTTTTTTTTTTGGAAATTATACTATATGCTTTGCTTTTCTCGTCTCTCTCATTCTTCACATCTTTGCAATTTATCTTTTGCCCTGACTTCTTGTCATTGTTGTTAGGTGCTGTCCAGTCAGTTCCAACTCATAGCGACCTTATGTACAACAGAACGAAACACTGTCTGGTCCTGCGCCATTCATCACAATCGTTGTTATGCTTGAGCCCATTGTTGCAGCCACTGTCAATCCACCTCATTGAGGGTCTTCCTCTTTTTCACTGACTCTCTGCTTTACCAAACATGATGTCAAATGCTCCAACCAAGGCTAACGATGACTTATTTACTTCTAAAAATTCTATGGATGATTCTCAGTTCTCATTTTACTTGACTTCTTTAAAATGTACCACTGTTGACCTCCACTTCCTTCTTGAAATTTTTTTCCCCTTGTTTTCTATGGTAAATCCTCCCAACGCCCTGCCAGTTTTCCTCCTACCTCTCTGGCCAGTTCTTCCCAGTCCTCCATCAAAATCATAATTGTTGTATTTCCTTAGCCCTCTTCTCTTCCCATGCTACATACACTTCCTGAGCAATCTCATCTATCCATTACCATCGCTTTGTGGCTGCTCCCAAATATCCATCTCTAACATAGATGTCTTTCTAAGTGTAAAACCACCATCCAAACACCCACTCTCCTAGACATCTCAAATGAATATTTTATAGGGAACTTAAACTCAAAACCAAAACCAAATGAGGTGTTTTCTCCGCAAATTGGTTCTTTCTCCAGAATCTCCTGTCTCAACCAAAGATATCAACACCCAGTTTCTCAAGCCAGCAACTCTGTCCAACATTCCTTATGTTTTTCTCTAGCTCATCCCCATACCCAAGTAGTCAACAATCTCTGTTAATTATATCTCCTAATAATTGCAGAATCTCTCAACTTTTCTTCTTTCTCATGATCATTTACCTCATTCAGATCTCCATTATCACACATTTAAGTCATAGCTTCCATTGTCTTTATAACAAAATGTAAATTCTTAATGCAATCCTTTATGAACTGACTCCACCTTAATTGTCCAGTGTAATTTTATCAATTCCTAGCATTGAACTCTATGCTTAAACCAATTTGTTCTAGCTACTCTTCTCTTGAAAGAGCCCTGGTGGTGCAGTGGTTAAGCACTCAACTGTTAACTGAAAGGTCTATGGTTCAAACCCACCACCCGCTCCGAGGGAGAAAGATGTGGCATTCTGCTTCCATTAAGATTTACAGCCTTGAAAGCCCTGTGGGGCAGTTCTACTCTGTCCTATAGGGTTGCTATGAGTCAGAATCAACTTGACAGCAATGGGTTTGACATTTTTTGTTTGTCTTTTCTCTCCCAAATATGTCCTTTCACTTTTGAAAAGTGAAAGGCTTATATATCCTTTTACTTATGCTAGACAGCAAGACTTTTTTTCTGCCTCCTCGTCTCACTCACTGGATTGTCCTCTGGGAATTTGGAAGATCATATTCTTAACCCAAGAAAGATGTTCTTCTTACATGTCCCCATAGTATCTTGAGCTTATCACTTATGGACAATCTTTTGCAATTGCCCAGTGCTTCTCTTCCTCAAGTACACAGATTCTTCATCGAGTGCCAAGTGTTTTGGTCCTGATTATCTCTCAAACATGGTGCTTAGAACTTTATACAATTGTGTTGAATAGTGAAATGAATCGAAGTGTGTCCAGACTATGACTGGGAGCACAGGGAACGGAGCAGTTCATTTAGCCTTGGAAATGACTAGATTTCATACTGGAAATGACATTTGAATCGAGCCTTGAAAGACTGTGAAGGGTGACAAATAAGTATGTGCCTATCACGGAACAGTTACCTCGGTTATGTTTATCCTTGCTATGTAATAAGCTTAAGTGCTATCTGATCCTTCCAGCCATCATGCTGATTCAAATGAGTCTCTTTGCTGGTATGATACCCAAATTCAATTTCGGTCAGCAGTGGCCACCCCCTAAAACACATGGCTTCTCTCTACTGAAGAAAGCCACCTATTCAGAAAGGATTCTTACTCTCCAGGCCAATAGTTTGTTAGTTGACAAAGTACGATGGAAATAAGAGATTAAATTAATATTATCTCAGCTTGTACATCTCATCAGCAGAGGTCAGAGAACGAAGACGGGCTGGGGAGACGTGAGGCTCATGACAGGGGACTATTGTGCCATTGCTACTCAATCACATGGATGTTTTCTTCTCCAGTTCTTGTGCTATAAAACGGGTGGGCCTAGGGCTGCCTTTGGATTACAGCCCCTTGAAGTGATAAACACGCTGTTTCCCTGAGATTTGGCCCAGGAGATAAACATTTCCGATGGATTCTTCTGATAAAGCCAAGAAAGCTAATAATTGCAATGTCAGGCAAAGAAAAAAAGTGAAAACTAATTCAGCATGATCCCTTATGAAAGACAGAAAAGAGCAAAGAATGATTCACAACTGGAAGCATGAATTGTCAGAGCTCTTGGACGATCTTTTGAATAAGCACATCCGCCAGGTTGTAAATCATGACAAGGGACAGTAATTTGCATGGATTAGGGTTGTGAACATTTATCAATTTCTGCATTTTAAAAAACTCCCAAATTCTTGATTAAGAGTGTCCCTTTGTAGTGAAGGATTGCTAGTGGGAGTAAAAGAATCTGATGAATTTAAAACTCAGATGAGAGAAAGCAAAGCCATCCAGATCTAAACTAAGATACCATTAGTAGTTCCCATAAATCAAACCATGTTTATAGTGAGGATACAGTTGAATTACCATCTGGACTTTTTAACCTCGACATTTATTTCCGAATCATTCTTTAATATTGGAAGTAAACTTAACCCTTCCTTTCATCTCCAGGGTTTGCCTTGATGCCAGTTCTCTTTGAGAGAAATCATCTGAATTTTGACGGGGACAGAATGTCATGTGTGGCATGAGATTTGAAGAACAAGAGACATTGTTGTGCAAGATTAAGCTATAAAAGAAAGAAAACACACTTAATCTGAAACCACATCAGCTGAAAAGAGTTTAGAGTGAAGTCAGAGCGTAGAAAGAAATGGAAAATTGTATTCCAACTTTGTAAGTTTTGGGTACATAGATGAGATCAAATATACAATTAAACTGAATTTTTTAAAAAATCTGTGAAGCTATAGACAGGCTTGACCACGAATAGAGAGAAATCCACATAATTTTTCATCTACTGAGACTACAGCCTTAATTAAACTTAATTTTAATCAAGTCACTTATGTCTAGAACACTTTGGGGTTTTATTTTCCTTTTTAGTTTCCCATTGGCAGTGTTTATAGTCCTCTTTTCTTTCTAAATTCTAGATTTTTAGCATTTTGCAAGGCAGAGACATACCAACTGTGTCAGCCATTAGGAGAGTGGTAAGCACGAATCAAGTGGTTCAAGTAGGGAAAGACGGGCCTTAGGTGGGTAATGGGCCACAGATGGTGGTGGAATGGGGACTGGACAGAAGAGGCCTGAAGAGAAGCAAAATGTGTGTCTACATACTTGGTCAATTCTGTTTGGATCAAATTTGAAACCAAATGACGGGAGAAGATCTCTTTGATTATTGAGACTGTCATCATCATCATCATCATCATCATCATCATCACCATCATCATCAGGGATCTATTGCTTTAAGGAAAAATACTTTTATGACTGAGAGGAAGTTTGTAAAATACAAGACTGTGTAGTATAAAGAAAGCGGAATACAGGTTCAGAAAACAGGGAAACCTAGGTTCAAACTCCACATCTGTCACTTGTTAGTGGAACGCAGTTGGGCTAGTTACTTATATTGTCCTGAGTCAAAATTTTCTCATCTAAAAAATGAAAATAAAAATATCTCCCCAGCAGTTTTAACATAAAGCCTAGATGAAAAGTAATTTAGGTAATTGCTCGGCACCTTTTCGGACAGCTATCATTGTCTGTTTAAATAAAACATATGTCTTTTCTTGTAACATGGGAAAATGGCTGGATGGATTTTCATTACACTGATAAAGCGTATTTGGGATGATCGATAGTAAAATATAAGAGCCCTGGTGGTGCAGTGGTTAAGCAGTTGGCTGCTAAGCGAAACGCCAGCAGTTTGCACCCACCAGAGGCTCTGTGGAAGAAAAGATCTACTCCTGCAAAGATTTCAACCCAGGAAATCATATGGGGCAGTTCTACTCTGCAGTATAGGGCGACTGTGAGTCGCACTCCACTCCACAGCACACAACAATAACAACAGATTAAAATAGAGTCATGTGGCATGTGCTGAATTCACAGTGGAGGAGCTGGAATGAGCCCCAGAAAAACAAAGAACCAGAAGAGCCATGGTTTCAGATGTAAGCCTCAAAGGACAAGTTGGAATGGCCCGTGGCCCAGAGTGAAGGTTCTAACACACATTCGAGCGACTTTCTCCCCAAGCATGTGCTGTGTTCCAGGGCAGTTACCAATGACAGGAATTTATTTATTTAGTAATGGTTAATGATTGCCCTTATCAGCCCAGGGGAAGCTAAGTAGTTATTTATTGCAACCAAGTACAGAACTTTTCCATTTACTTTACCATAAAACTGGGAAGACTATTAAGTAGAATTTTTTTTTTTTTTCTTTTTCTTTGCCTTAGTATGTCAAGCTTAGAATCTTCTCACTGTGGGATTATGACTCAGGAGAATTAAAGTAACTTGCCCAACTTCATTCCACTAACATTTCACTCTCTGATCCCTTGACAAAAAGAATCCGAGTTACTGAAATGCTGCCAGATAAAGAGCTAGCCATTATCTATTCCAAGAAGGGGTTCCTTCTAAGGCATTTAGGTCTGGATTACATTTGTGCAAGATGAGTGGTCCATTTGAAAATGATTGGTTGGCAAACAATATGAAACTTAATATAGAATTTGCATCTAATTCATGTCTGTGTTGGAGCCAAACTTTAGGAGCAAAGTCAGACAATGTTTTTAGACCTGGGACCTCTAAAATAAGTCTATCCTTTACAGCCTCAATACATCGCTGAAGTCACAATTAACATGTTCTTCAGAGGTTCAGCATTTTTAGTGACAGACAAACTAAAATGTTTATGCTTTAGAAAAATCCATCTGTCTCCCTGGACCCTTCTCTCTCATCTTCAATTTTAAAGTGAGTGCGGTTTATGTGATGGGACATGTTTCTTCTAATTTTGTATGTGAATCAGTTCAATTGTCACTACCAATTTATCCAGCCATGGCCATTTATAATAATGATTGTGGGAATTTACATGGCAGGAAAGTTTATAAAGAAAAAGAAACCACTCTTTAAAGCTATTTAACCAAGGAAAGGTGAATCTATCCATTTCACTTTTAAGTTTGTCTCCTTTCCCTTTTGTTATACATACAAATAATGTGGCTCAGAAACTTGGCTCATGAGATTGTGGAGAGAGTTTATCCTACATGGAGCTCAACTCAGTTCAGGGAACTTCTTTTGTCGGAGGGCTTTCTTTAGAAAAGAAGAATTGGTTTCTTAACTGCTTTTAGGTTGCCTCGGTAAGTTTCTTTGCATCATTGTATCTTTCATTTGGAGCTGAAGGTTTTTCACGCAGCCCTTATTATAGATGACCTAACATTTGGCTCCAGACCTCATGCCAGACCCCTCTTCCTTTAGTTCCTGGCCATGTTACTGCCATTTCCTATCTCTCTCCTTCCTGAATTTAGCTAAACCGAAGTTCCAGGCTTTTGTTGAAATGCTTTTCTCCCTTCCGCTCTTGTGTGCCCCGTGTCACATTATCTGCAAAAGGTTGCCACCAACTTCCCTTCACTGTGGAAACGGGAAGAGGAAATGAAGACAAGAGAAGTTACTGATTTGATTCTAGTGGTCAAGGGTGTGGGGAGGGTGAAGGCACATTTCTCAATAGCTTGTGTTGCGGTGCCTGCTTTTCTTTGTGGACCGTGCCTTGCTATTGTGTTGGGAAGACTTTTAATACTAGCCAGGAGCATTGACTGAATGGCAATACCAAGATGGAAAGACTTGGTAAAAAATTATATGGGCACGTATACCTGGACATTTTCATAGCAAATACTGGAGTTTCTGGAGGACATGACATGCCAGCAAATTTTCTCTTGTGCCATAGGCAGTATCACTTTTACTATATTTAATCCTTGCAATGTATCATTTAAATGAATATTATTTTTGCCACTTTACAAGTGAGAAGACTGAAAACTGAGACTTAGAGAGGAGCCATCCGTGCCTAAGGTCACACAGCAAGTGGCAGAGCCACCATCCATCATGCATACCCGGCTCTGCTTTTCCAGTCTCTCAGCCTACTTTTGTGTACAAGCGTACAAGCTGGTGGCACGGAAATCAAACCTTCAATGTAAGACAACTTTTCCCATCAAAAGGGCATCGTGATTATCTTTTGCATTTAAATTATTCTCTTCTGGTGCCACAAGCTAATCAATGTTAGCGTGTTTCTGGTCTTCCAATCCAGAGATGCTCGGACGATGGCTCTCAAGGTGCCTGCAGATCTTTTACTCACAACCCGTGTGTCTCTTCCAGACCTCTAATTTCCGTAATTAGACTCCTCTGCTCCACCTTCTCCGCCGGTCTGATGGTAGCCCTGTGGCTCTTCCTTCCAGTTTATGGTGATTACCAATGGGGCCCCAGAGTCACATAGCAGGCAGGACCACTGCTCTGAATGGGGCTCAGGCTCAGAAGCGTAATGCCTGGAGTGGTGCAGGGACAAGGCATGTTCAACACACAGCTGAACCAGCGAGCTTGAGCTTTTCAAGATAATTGAGAAGATTCTTTGGAAAGTGCCAGAGTAGATTAATGAATACACAAATGCTTTTGATTATTATTACTCTTCAAGTATCAGAAGTAACATAGTAACATAACAGAAGGTAACACTTGCCTTAAAATGAAGGGAGAGCTCAGTCAACCAAAGCAGTGGAGCGAAAGAAATTAAGCGCTGTTAAGACGCGTCATAACCAGCCCCAGCACCTGCTACAGGTCAAGAGAAGCAATTTTTCACCCGGAGCATTCTCTGTGGCCAAGTTCAGGCCCTGGGGCCAGAGTAAAAGAAAAAGAAAGGAAAGGGAGTAAGGCTGAGGCAGATAAAGGGAGAAGGCAGTGAGGGTATAGAGAAGTAATCTTTTGTATTTACTGTTAGGGTAAAAATTTTCTTCTTCTTTGCCCAGTTCAAGGGCACACAGTAAAAGCGTTGTGTAGAGGAAAATAAACGAGGCAGGTGGGCTGGGAGGAGCGGCCTGGGTTTCTGACTTCCTGTCCAGTCTAGCTGCTCTTCCTGTTCAGCCAGGGTCACACCCAAGACCACAGAAGGCACACTAAATACAAGAATAAAACAAAACACAACACATAAATCTTTCTGCAGCCTTAATTAAAGCAACTAGAGGGGACATTTCAGAGATATTAATCAGACCATTGCCTAGCGGCCACATTTTCAAGTCAAAGAATATCACATAACTCCTATTTCCCCAATTTGTGGATCTTACAGGAAGTATAATAGTAAAATTTTTTAAATGTATGTATATGTGATAGCAGCTCCTCGGGAGCAAGACCTGGTGATCTGCTGCCATAAAGATTACAGCTGAGAAAACCGTATGGGGTAGTTCTGCTCTCTCATATGGGGCCACTATGAGTCGAAAATAAACTCGATGACAGCTAACAAAAACAACATGTACTTCTGAAACATTTAAGAATGTGCTTCTTCAAAGCGAAATTGTGAGGGAAGCAGAGATCTTATACCTATCTACATCATTTTTATGTTCTATCACTGTCATGGATTGAATTGTGTCCCCCAAAATATGTGTCAACTTGGCTAGGCCATGATTCCCAGTATTGTGTGGTTGTCCTCCATTTTGTGATCTGATTATCTTCCATTTTGTGATATGTTGCAAGTCCTACCCTCTATGCCTGTGGTTACGGTCCCATTTGGGAGCGAGCTGTCCATTATGTTAATGAGGCAGAATTAGGTCATGTTAATGAGGATTACCGTGGGATGCCACACCCTTACTCAGGTAACAGCCCTGCTCTGATGTAAGAGGAGTTCCCTTGGGGTGTGACCTGAGTCACCTTTTATCTTACAAAAGATAAAATGAATTCTAACACACACAAAAAAGACCAGACTTACTGGCCTGAAAGAGACCGAAGACACCCCAAGAATATGGCCCCCAGACACTCTTTTAGCTCAGTGGTGAAGTCACTTCCAAGATTTACCGTTCAGCAGGGAATTGGACAGCCCCATAAAACAAAACGGGACTAATGAGGCACAGCAGTCCAGGGACAAGGACTAGAAGGCAGAAGGGGACAGGAAAGCTGGTGATAGAGAACTCAAAGTTGAGAAGGGAGAGGGTTGTTAACCATTGTCATAGGGCAACATGTGTACTAACTGTTTAATGAGAAACTATTTTGTTCTGTAAACCTTCATCTAAAGTGAGACTAACAATTGGAAGAGCGTAGTCGATGTCACTGAACTGGGCATGTAGAAATTTCTGAAATGGTGTATCTTTGGCTATATATATTTTCACCAAGAAAAAAAAAGGTCAAGAAGGGAGAGCGTAGACATGTCATGGGGTTGTTAACCAATGTCATAAAACAATATGTGTACTGACTGTTTAATGAGAAACTATTTGTTACGTAAACCTTCACCTGAAGTATAATTAAAAAAAATATAAAATGAGAGAGAAGTGAGCAGAGAAGAGAGACCTCATACTACCAAGAAAGAAGAGCAAGGAATGGAACATATCCTTTGTACCCAGGGTCCCTGCACTAAGAATCTCTTAGACCCAGGGGAAGATTGATTCCAAGACACATGGATTTCTCCAAGAAAAGCTGGGCCCACACATGTTGAAAGGAGACAAGGAACTTTACCTAGAGGTGACAAAGAAAAGGCCCCCCCACCTTGGAGCTGGCACCCTGAATTTGGATTACTAGCCTCCTAAAACAGTGAGAGAATAAACTTCTGTTTGTTAAGGTCATCCACTTGTGGTACTTCCATTATAGCAGCACTAGATAACTAAGACAACCACTTACCTGTGTTTTTTATGTTATTTCTTAAGTGTCTTTCTTATTTAAACAATAAGAATTTTCTTCTGATTTTAGAAGCAATATATATACTCACTTTGGAGAATTTGGAAAATAAACAAAAGTATCAAGAATAAAAATAAAAGTCATCAATAAATGCAAACATACCTACATTTGAGTTACCTGAGAGTCCCTGGGCGGTGCAGATGGTTAACATGCTGGGTTACTAACTGAAAGGTTGGAAGTTCAAGTCTACCCAGATGTGCCTCAGGAGAAAGGGCTGGTGATCCACTTCCAAAGCATCAGTCATTGAAAACCCTGTAGAGCACAATTCTACTCTGACACACGTGGGTCACCATGAGTTGGAGTTGACTCCGTGGCAACTGTTTTTTTGGTTCTTGATTGGGTGAGTAAGAGGTGATGGGGATGGGATTTGGCTAGATCCATATTTAAATCCAGCTGTGTCCCTCAGTATTGGCGGATCTCCAAGTAAATTATTTAACCTCTTTGAGCCTCCCTATCTCCATCACAAAATGGAGTTATTAAAAGTGCCTGTGTCATAGAACCGCCTGTGAGGATCAAAATATGCAAGTCAAGTGCATGGCCTGGCAGTCGACTTGGCAGGTTTGATTGTGCAGGAACTGTTTGCCAGATGGTGGGTTCAGCGTTATACACAGGTTATCAAGTGAAGCCGGGGGAGCTGGAACTTGACACCTCCACCCCAAAACAGTAAGAAAATCAATATTTGCTATAAGTCTTGTCAATATTTTCCCAGAGGTATTTTTGAAAGCTGAGATCATAACAAGTGTATTATTGTACATATTTTACCTTAGTATTGAAGCATAAATCCCCCTGACATTATACAAACTCAGACATTTGGAGTGCATAATACTACAATATAGAATACTGCATGTCTTAAGTAATCCCCAATTTTTAGACCCTTATGGATTATTATTATTATAAATAATGCTAAAGAGAATATTTTTGTTTATCAACCTTTTTAGATATTTTAGTTTTTCCCTTACTCGGAATAAAATAACAAGCCCCGGTGGCATCGTAGTTAGGAGCTCAACTGCTAACCAAAAGTTGGCAGTTAGAATCCACCAGCCGCTCCTTGGAAACCCTATGGAGCAGTTCTACTCTGTCCTATAGGTCACTATGAGTTGGGATCGACTCCACGGCAAGGGGTTTGGTTTGGTTTAAAATAAAATGACTGTATCAACACTTACGTACATGTTTAAGGTTTAAGTTGTATCTTAATGAATTTCTATATAGAGGATTTGATAATTTCAAATATATAATTTGATATAATAGAAATTCAGTCTTACCATCTGTCTTAATTTCTTAGTGCTGCTATAACAGAAATACCACAAGGCAGTGGCTTTAACAAACAGAAATCTGTTTTCTCACAGTTTAGGAGGCTAGAAGCCCTAATTCAGGGCTCCTGCTCTAGGGGAAGGCTCTCTGTCCACTCGGGAAAAATTCTTGTCTCTTTCAGTTTCTTTCCCTTGGTTCTTTGGTGATCTCCATGTGGCACCAGTTTCCATTTAAGCGTCCTTGTTTCTGTACCTAATCTACTCTTTTTATATCTCAAAAGTGATTGGCTTAAAATACAGCCACACTGATGACCTCATTAACATAACAAAGAAAATCCTACTCCCAAAACAGATTGCATCCGTAAATATAGGAGTTCGGATTTACAACACATATTTTTGTGGACATAATTCAATCCATAACACCACCCTTCCCCAGCTTAAATATTATGCTCCTATATTGATAATAAGAGATCTGGTGGCACAGTGGTTTAGCGCTACTGCTGCTAACCAAACTGTCGGCAGTTCGAATCCACCAGCTGCTCCCTGGAAACCCTGCGGGGCAGTTCTACTCTGTCCTTTAGGGTCGCTATGAGTCGGAATCGACTCGAAGGCAACACGTATGTTTTTTATATTGTTAATTAGTACAAACCAAATAACCCTCAACTTACCATAGGTCAATGAGTCAATAATTAGAACTCCGAGAGTGTTTTCCCCTGAAGATGGGGTTTGCATATGCATAGCAGTTAAGTCCAAAATAACTTACTTAATATATAAATTATATAACAGAAATACTTACCAATTGTTCCCGGAAACCTAAATATGATGAGTTAAAAAAGATTGTGGAGAAATGGATTCAAAATTCCAAATGGGGACACCATCTCGAGAATTCTCTGCTTCATCACAGCTCGCCCACCGACCGGACAGCAGCAGTCACTAACTGTGGTGGACCCTAGTGGCCTAAGGGCTTCTGGGAAGGTGAAGGTTGGTTTTGAGTTGGTAATGCAGCTGGAGAAGGGGATTATGGGGGCAAGGGCTTGTAAGAAAACTGCAAGGAATCTTCTATATCTGCCTTTGCCAAATTCCATAAATCTGGTCAATTTTTTGTTTCTATCCTCTGTATCCTCTATTTTTACTACTACTTCCCCAATGTTACTTCTTAGGACATACCATCATTATCTTGATATTATTTAGAAGGCAGCAAATGAAAAACCAAAACAGTGAGTTGCAAGGACTTAACCAAGAGAAGATTTCCAGTAAGGAAACGAAAACGGTTTAAAAAAAAAGAAAAAAAAAAAACACTTAGAATCCTTGTTAGATGGAGTAACTTATTCCTCAAAATCATGTGGTTTGCATCAGGTTAAAGCACTTATAAGTCAATTGGAATAAGGACAGTCCTAAAAGTTGTCTTTTGTTGACCTCTTTAATATACTTACATGATACTTTTACTATTCCTTACGAGAAATCTGTTTCATTGAAAATCTCTTTCATTCTTATATATGATTTTGATGTTTGCGTAGTATTCTATTCTATGAATGTATCACAATTTATCATCAAAATCTCCCATATATTAAGCCTTAGATTTCTTTCTATTTTTAACCTGTTAGAAACAACATTAGAGTGAACCTATTTCTAATTATAACAACAGGACAATTACTGGAGAGAAAATTGCTGGGTCAATGGGTATACAAGATGCCTTCCAGAAAAATCATAACAAGATGAACTGCTACCAATGAATAGCCTATAAACATTTATATACATACACACACACCAGCATGTAAAGCAACAAGTAGCGTGCACAACAAGGTCACACGTATATACATATACATGTTTAGATATTTCTTTCTAGTACTAAAGAAGTTGAGCTTTTGTAGCTATGAAATTTTGCTATAGAAAAAGTAAAAGAAAAACAGTCTGACTTTCTTATTTAATAACTATTCTATGTGAATTTTAGAATGTTTTCTCAAATCTCCAGTCTCCAAGTAAATCATTTTGAGGTTTTAATTGGAATTGCATTGTGTTTATGAATTAACTTGGGCATAATGGACATTTACAAATATTTAGTCTCTGAATCTGAGCATTCCAAGTTTCATCATTTTTAAGTGTCCTTCAGGAAAAATTTTGTAATTTTGTTTAAATGAATCCTAAAAAAAACTTCTTAAGTATCCCTAGATACATTAGCATTTTGATTTTCTAGTGAATGGCAACTTTTTAAAGCTACATTCTGACTGATATTGTGACTCTGTAGGCAAAGATATTTTATAATACTGACTTTATATCTGGCCATTTTAGAGAATTCTCTTATTAATTTCAATTATTTTGAAATTAGTCAAAATAATTTCAATTATTTTTCAATTAATTCTCTTCGGTTTTTCAGCTTGATGTTTATGATATCTGTAAATAAAGATGATTCTATTTTATCATTATATATGTGTGTGTCTTGTCATATAGTATTTGGTAGCATTTTGGATTTTTTTTTCCCCTTCCTGACTTTAATGTGAATGTCTCTTTGGCTTTATATTAAGGCATAATATTGAATATTTATTTTATCAAAACATATTACATATCATAAGAAAGAAATATCTCCAATTAACTTCTGTTTTGAAAATATTATTCCAAAATGTATGTTAAACTCTTATCAAACGCCTTGTAGATTTTTTTTTAATTTATTTTACAGAGCAAATTAGTTTTTCATTCAAAAATTTTTACACCAGTTGTCTTGTGACATTGGTTGCAATCCCCCTGCAATGTGTCAGCACTGTCCCCCCTTCCCTTTCCACCCTGGATTCTCTGTATCCCTGGTCCAGTTTTCCTGTCCCTTCCTGTCTTCTCATCTTTGCTTGTGGGCAGGGGTTGCTCATTTGATCTCATATACTTGACTGAAATAAGAAGCACGTTCTTCACGGGTGTTATTATTTGTTTTATAGGCCCGTCTATTCTTTGGCTGAAAGGTGGACCTTGGGAGTGGCTTCAGTTCTGAGTTAGCAGGGTGGCCGGGGGCCACAGTCTCAGAAGTTCTTCCAGTCTCTGTCAGACCAGTAAGTCTGGTCATTTTTTGTAAATGTGAATTTTCATTCTTCATTTTTCTCCTGCTCTGTCTGTGACCCTCTATTGTGATCCCTGTCAGAGCGTTCAGTGGTGGTAGCTGGGCACCATCTAGTTCTTTTGGGATCAGTCCGGTGGGAACTGTGGTTCATGTGGTCTATTAGTCCTCTGGACTAATGTTTTCCTTGTGTCTTTGAAGATTCACCTTTGCTCTGAACGTGATGGAACCAATAGATCTATCATAGAAGGCTGATCACAATCTTTTAAGACCACAAATGCTACTCACCAAAGTAGGATGTAGAACATATTCTTTATGAACTGTGTTATACCAGTTGACCTAGATGTCCCCTGAGACCATGGTCCCCAGCCCTCAGCCATAGTAACTTGGTCCCTCAAGGAGTTTGGATGTATCTAGGAAACTTCTATGACTTTGCCTTGGTCAAGTTGTGCTGCCATCACCTATATTGTGTGTTGTCTTTCCCTTCATCAAAGTTAACTTGACTACTATCTAGTTAGTGACCTCCCCTCCTCACCCCGTCCTCTCTTGTAACTATTAAAGATTGTTTTGTTGTTGTTGTTGTTTTGTTTTGTTTTTCTGTGTGTAAACCTTTTCTTGGGTTTTTATAATAGTGGTCCCATATGATCTTTGTCGTTTTGGGATTGATTTATTGTACTCAGCGTAACGCCCTCCAGATTCATCCCTGTTGTGAGATGTTTCAAGGACTCATCCTTGTTCTTTATAGTTGTGTGGTATCCCATCATGTATATGGACATAATTTGTTTATCCATTCATTTCTTGTTGGGCACTTAAGTGGTTTCCATCCTTTTGCTCTTGTGAACAGTGCTGCAATGAACACGAGTGTGCAAATGTCTATTCGTGTGACGGCTCTTATTTCTCTGGGATATATTCCTAGGAGTGAGGTTGCTGGACTGTATGGTATTTCTATTTCTAACTTTTCAAGGAGGCGCTGTATCATTTTCCATAGTGATTGTAACATTTTACATGCCCACCAGCAGTACATAAGAGTTCCAATCTCCTTGCAACCTCTCCAACATTTGTTATTTTCTGGTTGTGTGTGTGTGTGTGCATGTGTGTGTGTGTGTGTACTGGGAATGTTGGGGTGAGATGATAGCATTATAGTTTTGATTTTCATTTCTCTAATGGTTAATGATTGCGAGCATCTCCTCATGTATCTGTTAGCTGTCTACATATCTTCTTTGGTGAAATGTCTATTCATAGCCTTTGCTCATTTTTTAATTGAATTATTTGTCTTTTTGTTATTGAGATGTTGAAGTTGGATATGTCATAGTCAAAATTTTTTTCTCAGTCTGTAGGTTCTCTTTTTACTCTTTTGGTGAAGTTTTTTGATGAGCATTAAGTGTTTAATATTTAGGAGCTCTCAGTCATCTAGTTTATCTTTTGGTGTTCGTGCATCTTAGTTATGGTTTGTATTCTATTTATGCCACATATTAGGGCCCCTAGAATTTTCTGTTTTTTCTTCCATGATCTTCATAGTTTTTGGTTTTATATTTAGGTCTTTGATCTGTTTTGAATTAGTTTTTGTGTATGGTATGAGGTGTGGGCCCTGTTTCAATTTTTTTACAGATGGGCATCAAGTTGTGCCAGCACCATTTGTTTAAAAGATTGTCTTTTCCCCCATTTAATGGACTTTGATCCTTTGCAAAGATCAGCTGACCGTGGATGGATTTACATCTGGGTTCTCGATTCTGTTCCATTGTTCTATGTATCTGTTGTTTTAACTATTGTGGCTGTATAGTAGGTTCTGACATCAGGTAGTGTGAGGCCTCCTACTTTGTTCTTTTTCTTCAGTAATGCTTTGCTTATCCAGGACCTCTTTCCTTTCCATATAAAGTTGGTGATTAGAATTTCCATCTTATTAAAGAACATTGTTGGTATTTGGATTGGGATTGCATTATATGTGTACATAACTTTGGGTAGAACTGACATTTTCACAATATTGTTCTTCCTATCCATGAGCATGGTACATTTTTTCCATTAATGTATGGTACTTTTGGTTTCTTGTAGTAGTGTTTTGTAGTTTTCTTTGTATAGGTCTTTGATGTCTCTGGTTAGATTTATTCCTCAGTATTTTATATTTTTCAGAGGTGATTGTAAATGTATTGTTTTTCTAATTTCTTTTTTGAAGTTCTCTTTGTCGGTGTGTAGGGATCCAATTTATTTCTGTATGTTGATCTTATATCCTGCTACTCTGCTGAATCTTTCTATTGGTTCCAGTAGTTTTCTGGTGGAATCTTTGGGGCTGTGTACTTATAGGATCATATCATCTGTGAATATGTATAGTTTTACTTCTTTCTTTCCAATTTGGTTGCCCATTATTTCTTTTTCTTGCCTGATTGCTCTAGCTAGGACTTCCAGCACAATGTTAAATAGGAGTGGTGATAAAGGACATCCTTGTCTTGTTTATGTTCTCATTGGGAACACATTCAGCCTCTCTCCATTGAGAATAATGTTGACTGTTGGTTTTGTATAGATGCCCTTTATTATGCTGAGGAATTTGCCTTCTATTCCTATTTTATTGAGAGTTTTTAGCAGAAATGGGTGTTGGACTTTATCAAATGCATTTTCTGTGTAGATTGAGATGATCATGTGATTCTTTTGTTCTATTTATGTAATGAATTATGTTGATTGATTTTCTAATGTGGAACTATTCTTGCATACCTTGTATGAACCCCACTTGGTCATGGTGTATTATTTTTTTTTGATATGATTCGATTGGCTAGAATTTTGTTGAGAATTTTTCCATCTATATTCATGAGAGATATTAGCCTGTAATTTTCTTTTTTGTTGTGTCTTTGCCTTGCTTTGGCATCACGTTTATGCTGACTTCCTAGAATGAATTCAGGAGTATTTCTTCCTTTTTTATGCTCTGAAATAGTCTGAGTAGTACTGGTGTGAGCCCTTCTCAGAAAATTTGGTAGAATTCTCCAGTGAAGCCATCTGGGCCAGGACTTTTTTGTGTTGGAAGTTTTTTGTTTTTTTAATTAACTCTTCAGTCTTTATCTTGTTATGGATCTGTTCAGATTTTCTATCTCAGCTTGTGTTTGTTTAGGTAGGTAGTGTGTTTCTAGAAATGTGTAAATTTCCTCTAGGTTCTCAGATTTGTTGGAGAACAATTTTTCAAAGTGTGGTGTTATTAACCTTTTTATTTCATTTTGGTCTGTTGTAATGTTCCCCATCTCATTTTTAGTTTGGGTTATTTGCTTTTTCTTCTGTTTTTCTTTTGTCAGTTTTTCCCAGTGGTTTGTCAATTTTGCTGATCTTTTAAAAGAACCAACTTTTCACCTTGTTGAATCTATTGCTTTTATGTTCTCTACTTCATTTATTTCTGCTCTAATCTTTATTATTTCCTTTCTTTTGGTGACTTTGGGCTTCTTTTGCGTTCTCTATTTGTTGGAGTTGTAGGCGTAATATTTTGATTTTGACCTGTTCTTCTTTTTTGATATGTGCCTTTATTGCCATAAATTTATCTCTGAACACTGCCTTTGCTGTGTCGCAAAGGTTTTGGTATGGTGAGTTTTCATTCTCGGAATTTTTTTCATTCCCTCTTTGATTTCTTCTATTACTAGGTTGTTTTTAAGCAGGATATTATTCATATTTCATATATTATTCAGTTTCCATATATTTGATTTTTTTCTTACACCTCCTTATATTGATTTCTACCTTTATGATGTTATGATCAGAGAAAATACTTTGTATTATTTCAATGTTTTGGATTTTATTGAGGGTTGCTTTGTGGCCTAAAATGTGGTCTGTTCTGGAGAATGTGTGTTGGAAAAGAATGTATACTTTACTGCTGTTGGGTGGAGTGTTCTATATGCATCTATCAGGTCAAGTTGTTTGATTGTGGCCTTTAAATCTTCTGTATCTTTGTTGAGTTTCTTTCTAGATGTTCTGTCCTTTACTGAGAGTGGTGTATGAAGTCTGCTATTATTGTGGAACCATCTATTTCTCTTATCAATGCTGTTAGAGTTTGTTTTATGTATTTTTGAGCCCTGCCGTTGGGTGTGTAGATGTTTATTAAGAATATCTTCTCAGTGGATTTTTCCTTTAATCATTATATAATGCCCTTCCTTTTTTTCTATGATTGATTTTTCCTTGAAGTCTATTTTATCTTAGATTAGTATTGCAACTCCTACCCTTTTTTTTTTTTTGATTACTGTTTGCTTTGTATACTTTTCCTCCAGCCTTTGATTTTTAATATATTTATGTCTTTGTTTGTAAGGTGTGTCTCTTGTAGACAGCATATTAATGGGTGGTACTTTTTTTTATCCATTCTGCCACTCTCTGTCTCTTTACAGGTGCTTTTAATCCATTTATATCAATGTGATTATCAATGGATATGAGTTTATTGCTGTCATATTGTTGCGCTTTTTTGTTATGCAGATGTTTTCTTTGTTCCTCTTACTTTCTTGTGCTGAATTCCTTTTGTTTGTGGATTTTCTTTTCTTTCATTATTATAGATTTTATGTTTGTTGAGACTATGTCTTTCTTCTTTTTTATTCTGATGAGTAGGTTTGTTAACTTTCTTTGTGGTTATCTTGAAATTTATCCTTATGTTCCTAAGTTTGAACCAGTCTCTGTATTTTTTGATTTTGCCTTGACTTTCTCTCCATTTGAAAATATTATACCTACACCGTTTATTCCACTTTTATTGTTTTGACATTGTCATCATTTACAGATTGATGTCTCTGTTTCCCTGTTTTAAGTCTTCTGGCTTTGTTTTATTATTGAGAGTTCTTTACCTAGGTTGGTGTCTAACTGATGCTGTCCTGTGACTTAGACTCAGATTATTTTCTTATGTTGTTGAGTCTCTAACTGAAAGATTCCCTTTAATATTTCTTACAAGTTGGTTTGGTTTTTACAAATTCCCTTACTTTTTGTTTATCTGAAAATGTCCTAATCTTGCCATCATATTTGAGGGAGATTTACAGGATATATTATTCTTAGTTGGCAGTTTTTTGTTTCTTTTTTTCTTTTGAGGTTTCATGTGTTGTTCCATTGCTTTCTTGCCTGCATAGTTTATGCCAAGTAATCAGAGTTTAGCTTTGTTGTTTCTCCTTTGTAAGTGAGTTTTCTTTTTTCTCAAGCTATTCTCAAGATTCTTTCTTTGCTTTTGATTTTGGCAAATGTGATTATGATATGTCTTGGTGACATTCTTTCGGACTGTATTCTATATGCGGTTCATTGAGCTTCTTGGATGGTCGGCTTTTCATCTTTCATGGTATTTGGGAAGATGTCTGCCAGCAAATCTTCAACAATCTTCTCTGTGTTTTCTATTTTCTCCCCTTGTTCTGGAACTCCGATCACTTGTAAATTTTTGCTCTTGATTGTGTCCCATATAGTTCCTAAGTTTTCTTCATTCTTTTCTCTAGTTTTTCCTCAAACAAAATAACATCCATGGATTTGTCTTCAATCTCACTGATTCTATCTTCTGTCGTTTCAAATTTGCTCCTAAAACCTCCTATTGAATTGTCTATTTCTGAAATTTTGTTGTTTATCTTTTGGATTTCTAGTCTTTGTTTTTGTATGATTTCCAACTGTTTTTTTATTTTGGTGTTTTGTTCTTGTATCGTTTTCCTGAATTCTTGTATTGCTTTGTCTATATTTTCCTTGATTTGGCTATGTTTTCCTTGATTTTGCCTGTGTTTTCCTTGGTCTCTTTCCTAATCTCTTGTAGAGTCCTAAATATTAGTGTTTTGAATTCCATATCAGGTAGTTCCACAGCTTTTGCTTCTACTAGAAGGTCATATGGTTTTTATTATTTTGGTCACTTGATGGAGCCATCTTGTTCTGCTTTTTTATATGTTTTGATATTGTCTGTTGTCTCTGAGACATTAAGGTATTATTTTCTTTATTTATTGATTGTATGTTTATTTTTTCCTGTTTCTTTGCTTTGTTTTAATATGTCAGGGCAGGTGGGCCAGTAGTGCTTTGCTACTTCCTCATCTGTGGGCACGATAGCACTCACCATCTTGTCTGGGTGGACAGGGCAGCCGACAGGGCAAACCCACTTTGCTGTACAGTGGTTTGGTGAGACGGCTGAAGGTGGACTGGGCAGGTGCTGTCTGCCTCCTGTTGTTGGTCCAGTGGTGTGGGAGCATTCACAGCCCCCCCCCCGATAGACATAGGTGTTGGATAGAGAGTGGTATGGGCTCACTTCCCACTGCTCAGCAGTTGGTCGAGTGGCAGGAGAGAGGGGCCAGTGCAGGCCCAATGCAGAGGCAGGCCTGAGCTGTGGACACTGTAGCCACAGTGGCATGGTAAGTGTTGGCAGGAAGGGGGGGGTTGGTGTATGGGGCTAGGTGAGGGGAAGAAAGAAAAGAAATTAGAGAGAATGAAACAAAGAAAATACAGCTGCTGTGTGAGGGCAGGGCAGACCTCAGGGCTGGTGGCAAGGGGAGGGGAGGTGGCATATGGGGCTAGGTGGGAGGTAGAAAGTGGAAGGCTGGTGGCTCTCTAACCACGGCAGTGCAGCTTTGCCTGGTAGGAAGAGGTGGAGGTGATGTACACAGTTAGGTGGGAGGGAGAAAGAAAAGGAAGAAAGGGGGAAAAAGAGAAAAAACAAAAAACAGCACAGCATGATCCAACAGGTGGAGGTGTGGTCCAGGGGTGGTGGCAGGCTGGTTGCTTTCTAGCCAAGGTGGTGTGGCATGGCTCAGAGGGAAAGGGTAGAGGTAGTATACAGGGCTAGGTGGCAGGGGGAAAGAAAAGAAAAAAAGGGAAAAAAATGGCTTGGCAGGAACCTTGGTGGGGATAGGGGCACCAGAGGTGGCAGCGGGATGGTGGCTTTCTACCCACAGTGGTGGTTGTGGCCCGGCAGGAAGGGTTGGAGGTGGTGTACAGAGCTAGGTGGGAGGGAGAAATAAAAGGAAGAAAGGGAGGAAAATGACACAGTAGGAGCTGGCAGGTGGGGGTAAGGGAGCCTGGGGTGATGGCAGGCCAGTAGCTCTCTATCTGAGCAGTGCAACATGGCCCATCGGGAGGGGTGGGGTTGCTGAATGGGGCTAGGTGGGAGGGATAAAGAAAAAGAAGAAAGGGAAAAAAAAAGATATGGCAGAAGCTGGCAGGTGGAGATGGGGTGGACCTGGGGTAATGGTGGGCCAGTAGCTCTCTATCTGATCAGTGCAGCATGGCCCTTTGGGGAGGGCTGGAGGTGGCATACAGAGCAGAAGGATGAGGGGTGGGAAAGTGTGTTTCTCTGGTTATCAGCTGCTTTCTCTCCTGTTGGGAGCTCTGTGAATTTGCTTTCCTGTACTCCTTGTCCAGGGTCATTGCTGGCTGTGCTCCAAGATGGTGACACTGTGCTGTGTTTGTTGGCAGGGGACCTCTAATCCATATCTCTCCTTGTTCTTTGTTTTCTTTCAGTTTCGTCTTCCATTAGGTGTTTGATCTGGTTCTTTATCCCTGCATTTGATGCTTAGAGTTCCAGGACTGACTTTCTTATCTGTTTTACTTAGTTTTTCAGGTCTTTGTTGCAGAGGGATGGCATGATGCCTATGTCCAGGGCACCATGTTTGCTCCATTTTGGTAGGTTTTGAGTTGATTAGATGGTGGTTCCTCTTTGATGTATTGATGGTATAACATATATGGATTTCCTCATACTGAAGGATTCTTACATTCATAGAATAAATCTTACTTTGTCATGGGATATTAGTTCCTTCAAATGCTACTGATTTGTATGCTTGAGTTATATAAAAAGGAGCCTTGATGGCGCAATGGTTAAGCGTTCGGCTACTAACTGAAAGGTCGATAATTCGAACTCACTCAGCTGCTTCACAGGAGAAAAGACCTGGCGGTCTGCTCCTATAAAAATTACAGCCCAGGAAACCCTATGGGCGGTTCTACTCTGTTACTGATCACTAGGAATCGAAAATCAACTCGACGGCACACAACAGCAACAAAAATTATATAAAGTTGATTTTCCATGTATAAAGTGTTTTGATAGTGAGGTCTGTCACCTCATGATAATAAATGTAAAGCTTTCTTTATTTTTCTCACCTCAGTAAAGTAGAAATAGAATGAGAAATATCTGTTCTTTGAGAGTGTGAAAGACTTACATGTAATACTATCTAGGTCTTCTGGCTTTGATTGGACATGCTGTGGAAATTTGGTGTTGCATTTTGACAAATTTTATATTTCTTCCAGAGTTGTTGGTTTATAAAAATTTTCTATCTGTCAACAAGTCAATTTTCGAGTATAAGTTCTTTATAGAAAATCATTTATTTTATAAAAATTTTCAAATTTATTACCAGTAAGTTAGAAAGATATTTTCTTATAAATGGTCTATTGATTTCTTCATAGATATGACATTTTTTTTTTATTCCTATGTAGTTTTTCTGTCCTTTCTGCTCAATGACAGAGATTGGTTCAAGAAATTATTCTCAGATTTTTATTGGTCTTTTCAAAGAGCCATTTCAGATTAATCAATTTTTATTGCTCTTCTAATTCAATTATTTATGCTTTTATTATTTCCTTTCTTCTACTTTTCTTAAATTCTGCTCATTGTTTTTTTTTTTCTTGATTCAGTTGAATCTGTGGTTTACTTATCTTCATTTTTTTTCTCATGTTTAATAAACCCTTCAACAAATCACGTTGCATTTTTCTCTATACCTCCAATATGGCTCTCCCTACCACAAGCATAAGTTTCCAGCCTGAAAGTAAATATTCTCTTTAAACTCTCACCCTCGGGACTTTTGACATCTGCTGTGAACTGGTTCTACAACAACTTTAGCTTCTCTGTAGTCTGCTTAGTCTGCCTACCTTTACCAAATGTAGAGAGGGGGAGGATTTGAGGGAGATGCTTGTAGGTGGTTATAATCACTTTAAAGATATAAAGTGTTGGTTTGAGTTTTTCATTTCTCCATTTTTAAAATGTCTTTGACTCTTCAGCATAAATAAGTAAATGCCAGAAGGAAAGGATTCAGGACCTGGGATTATGGAGAAGAGCTTATATTATTACTTTATCTTACTTGGAGTGATCGTTTTCTTTATTCTTGACAAGTTATCTACATTTACAACTGCAGCTTTCCTTTTCCCTTTCCCAGAATTAAGCTGTAAATACATCTTAAAGCTGCTAGATTCTCAAATATTTTGAATTATGTGGAGCTTCAGTGGACACAGAAAAAATCCCCTTTTTCTGACTACATAAAAAATATCTTTTATTCTGTATCTATTATAATTAGGCCAGGCCTAACACACTTGGAAAGGTTACAATGCTCAAAAGCAAGAGACAGGTTTGGGTCTCAAAGCAGAAATGTGTATAGTGCATTTGAATCCAGAGTATGCTGAACTGGGAAGATATTGGGCATAATTAAGAAAAAATATACCCCAACATCCATGGAGCAGAACATTGGAACAACCTTTATTTTATATTTCAATTCAGTTTTCCATAGAGAAGTTTGTTTGTTTTTGCTTATTGTGTTCATGTGTGTTTCCACATTATGTGCTATTCTCTTGCTTATGAACCCAAGGGAGTAAAGCATGTTAACAAAATGATTCAAAAGAATTACCAGGTTGGAATACATACCTTCCTCTAAATTTTCTTTTCCATCTTTTATTGATGAAAAGGTTTACACCACATTTTATTATTTGATGAATTGGTTTTTTCAGAAAAAAACAAAATAAAAGGATATTCAGGAAAAGCGAGGTACACAGGAAAAGGTAGAAAGGATGGTAAGAAAAAATGAGTTGCATAAAGATGGGTGCAGTTTCTGAGAAAAGAAAACTGGAGAAGTGGCTGCATTTTACTGACTTGTGTTAAAACCTAGGCAGCTTTCAATCCCTTCCCACCCAGCACAAAGAAATCCTGTCTTAGCAGGTGTGGTACTCAGAGCAAACAAAGTTCTCCTGGACTCCACCATTTTCTTTCTCCATCTTTTGACTTATTCCAAAGACACACATTAACTTTCACCATGATTTCCTCACCCTTGTTCAGTTTGGGACCTTGGGAACCTGAACTTTCTAGTCTTCCAAGTCAGCGGGATTAGTGACATTTATCTCCAAGTTCCAAGTAGCTACCAACATGGTAGAGGTTTCATCCCTAACCCAACCAGGTAGGTAACCCTTCAAAACCCATTTGATCTGATCAGAATCTGATAGGATTCCAAATCTGTCCTTCACGCCTTATCAGAAATCATATATTACCTGAGAAAGAAGAATTGGAATAGGATCACATCTTCATTAAGGTTTTTCCTTTACTTGTCTGTTATCTGTATCCTCCTCCACTGGATTAATTTCTATGAGAAAGTAGTATTTAAGTCTGTCTCATTCCCCACTATATCCCTAATACCTGAATCAGTGCCTGCCACATAGTAGGCAATCAATAAATATATGGTGAACAAACAGTGCATGTTAGCACTTCGTTGTGGAGTATATTTTAAAATAAACAGACTGATTAACAGGCAGACAGAGTATATTTGTCCCAAAATAAGCCTCACAGAGAGTTGCAAAAGTCATTTCAAACTTTTAGCTACTCTTTAACTGTTAAATGCATTTATATTATAGTTTAACACAATTATAAGCCTGATGAAGGCAAGTATTTGTGACTTTATCTTATTAATTTCCTTTCCCCAGGAGCCCTGTGATTCTGTCCGCCGAACTAGTACACCCCGTGTAGGATAGAGTGAATTCAGTTTTTATCCCTGCTAGTGAAGGAAAAAAACAAAACAAAACAAAAAAACCAAATTACTTTCATGAATTTACTTTGAACATGGACAAAATTTTCATAATCAAGTCAGTTAATTAGTATATAAGGAATATATATAAGGGTGAGGTATGGATGTTATCTTCGAATGTCTGGCAGTCTGTCATGCCATGTAGAAGAGGGTTTGAACTTATTAACTGTTGCTCGTATTATTGCACCTTCCTATCTCAGTAAAAAAAGGTTGCAGACTTCAGCTCAACATAAGTAACCAGCACTCAGGAAAAACTGCCAGAACCAGTGGTTCCCTAATGGTACAGAACCCCTCAAACTAGAGCAATTCAAACAGAGGCGAAATTGCTACCTGATATTTCGTGGATGTGTTAAGTTCCTTGACTATGTGTAAAAATAGATTATACTAGATGTCCCTCAAGTATAATTTCATTTCTAAATTCCCAGAATACATGATTAAATGGCTAACTCTAATGTATTTTGCATTCCCCAAGATGCTAGGGAGCTCCAAGAAAAGTATAAAACATACCAGAAATCTAAAGGAGTTGCATTCTGATTGAGGAGTTCAGTATCAGACTGACCCAGGCCAACATCTTGGCTGCCATTTTGTAAGAGGCCTGAATCAGAGGCACTGGTGAAGCCATGCCCAGATTCTTGAGCCACAGAAATGGTGAGATAATAAATGTTTGTTGTTTTAATCTGTTAAGTTTTAGGATATGTTAAGTTTGGGCAATAGATAACTAATACGACCTTCATATGAAAAGCGAGATATCTTTGGGACCTAGAGTACTCAGGGATAATTGGCGAGGGAGGGGGATGAATTAGATTTCTTAACAGAAAGTCTTAGATCAGCATAGAAACTGAACGATAAGTGTACAAAGATACTGAGGCTAATTGATCCTGCTCTTGACAGAAGGTATATACCCGTTGCCATTGAGTCGGTTACTACTCATAGCAACCCTATAGAACAAAGTAGAACTGCCCAATAGAGTTTCCAAAGAAGGCCTGGTGAATTCAAACTGCCAGTCTTTTGATTAGCAGCCGAACTCTTAATCGCTACACCACCAGGGTTTTCAGAAGGCATATAGCAACTGAAATAGAGTGGAAGAGAATATGCTGGGAAATAACAAAACTTAAAACAGCTGCCATAAATACGTGGGGCAATTGTTCCTAAATTTTCCAACTACAGGGACGCTTTATTCTTCTCCACCATAAATACCTTATAAAACTAGCCTTGTCACACTCTCACCTAAAACTGTTCAGTGGAACTCCATTGTCCACAGAAAAATGCTGTTTTAGCTTCCTAGGTGTGACGCAACAAAGTACCACAAAGCAGGTTGCTATAAAGAACAGAAATTTATTTTCTCACAGTTCTGTAGGCTAGATGTCCAAATCAGGGTCTTGACTATGTCAGTTCCTTCTAAGGACTTTGAAAGAGGAACTGTCGCATGTCTCTCTCCTAATTTCTGGTGACTGCTGGCAATGTTTCGCATTCCTTTGTAGCTTATAGATGCATCTGCCTCTGGCATCACATGGATCTGTCTTCCTCCTGTGAGTGATCCTGTTTTTTCCATGTCTCAGAAAGGATTAAGATTAGAATCCACCCTATTCTGGTATTAAAAAAAAAAATCCCTGGGTGGTGCAAATGGCTTGTGCTTGACTACTCGCCTAAGGGTTGGTAGTTCAAACCTACCCACCAGCACTGCAGAAGAAATTCCTGATGATCTGCTTATGTTAAGGTTACAATCAATGAAATCCAAGCAGTTCTACTCTGTCATACATGGTGTCATCATGAATTAGAATGACTCAACAACAATGGGTTTGGTATTTTTTGGTTATTTGGTTTATTTTCATTAACTGATTGGTTAACTGAAAACATCTGCAAAGAAAAAAACATTCCCCAAACAAGGTTACATTCATCAGTGCAGGGGTTATGTGATGGTTAATTTTACATATCAGTTTGGTCATGCTGTGGACTCCAGTGGTTTGGCCAAATATTAGACTAGTTGCTATTCCACAGTGAAATCTAATGCAATGTAATGTAATGTAATCATCTTCCATAATGTAGTCTAATGTAATGTAATTAATCCATCAGTAGAAAAGGGGGTTTCCTTAGGGTGTGTTCTGTTTTGAGAGTATAAAGAGATATTTTGACAGATATCACTCACTCTTTCCACTCTGTACTCTTTTTGTCACCTGACCTATGGATCTTGGGATGCAATCCTACAGAAGTCTCCAGACTGCTGCCTGACCTATAGATTTTGGACTTGCCAATGCCCTGCAGTAAATCTCTCTCTCTCTCTTTATATAGATACACATATATATATATATATATATATACACAAATATTTCTCACTGGTCTGTTTCTCTAGAGAACCCTAAAACATGTTAGGATTAAACCATATCTTTTTGGGGGACACACTTCAAACCATAACAAATGCCTAAGCCTTCTAGTGCAGCGCATTAGGCCCTTCACCCAAGGCCCCTGCCTTTCTCTTCAGCTTCATCTCTTGCCAGTCTCTTCCTCAAACTTCATCCTTGGAGCTCCCCAAACAATTCAAACTCTTTTAACACCCTTTCCCCTTATAGAGCTGATCTCACATTCTAGAAAATTCTTTATCACCTTCTTCAACGATTAACTCTTCAGTTGTATTTTCATGATTTCCCCTGGAGCATAACACCAGCCGGGAGGATTGTCTATCTCTGTGACCCTGAAGACCAGTTGTAAGCAGAAATTATTGTACATACTGTGTTGTATTGAGAACATCTTTCATAGGTCTTCTTCCCACCCCTCCTGACAAAAGGCACTGAACTGAACTGCCCTTATCATTTAAAATATTTTGCCTAGAAGCCTTATTTTATCATTTCCCTTTTTACTTAACCAAAGGTGTATATACCTGCCCATTTTGGGATTAAGATCAGGAGGAAATAAAGTGTAACCATCCTTACTCTATGTAATTCATATCAAAAGCAGATCATCTCAACATGTTTATAACTTTGCAGAAATGAATGTATGGTTTCTGTTTGGCTCTTTAAAATGTCTCAGTAGCTCAAAGACCTCCTTTGATGTTTGTCTCAGTTATCTAAGGCTGCTGTAACAGAAATACCACAAGTGGATGGCTTTAACAAATAGAAATTTATTCTCTCACAGTCTAGTAGGCTAGAAGTCCGAATGCAGGGCACCAGCTCCAGGGGAAGACTTTCTCTTTCTGTCAGTTCTGGAGGAATGTCCTTGTCATCAATCTCCCCCTGGTCTAGGAGCTTCTCAGCGCATGAACCCTGCATCCAAAGGACACGCCCTGCTCCCGGCGCTGCTTTCTTGGTGGTATGAGGTCCCCACCCTCTCTCTCTACTAGCTTCTCTCTTTTATATCTCAAAAGAGACTGACTCAAGACACAACCTAATCTTATAGTTTGAGTCCTGCCTCATTAACATAACTCCCTCTAATCCTGCCTTATTAACATCACAGAGATAGGATTTACAACACGTAGGAAAATCACATCAGATTACAAAATGGTGGACAATCACACAATACTGAGAATCATGATCTAGCCAAGTTGACATACATTTTAGGGGGACACAACTCAATCCATAACAGTGTTCTTGGTACCTATGGAGCTCTTCATGGGAATCTTATAGTTCCAGTTTTCCTCCTAGAATCTGTTGATCTTTTGTGAGCTAGAAAATAAAAATAAAATAAGAACGGCCATATGTAGGCCTCTTGTATATATGCATCCTGAGTTCACTTTCAGAAGGGTCGTGGTAGTGTTTTACAAATTGTTGAAACCGCTTGTCTTAGTTATTTAGTGTTGCTAAAACAGAAATACCACAGGTGGATGGCTTTGGCAAACAGAAATCTATTTTCTCACAGTTTAGTAGGTTAAGAGTCTGAATTCAGGGTGTAGGCTCTAGGGGAAGGCTTTCTCTCTCTGTCAGCCCTGGAGAAATGTCCTCGTCTCTTTTGAGCTTCTGCTCCTAGGCGATCTTCCTGTGGCCTGGCATCTCTCTTGCCCCATCTGTTTGCTCCTTTTGTCTCTTGTAAGAAATTAACTCAGGACACACCCTACACTAATCCTGCCACATTAACATAACAAAAAACTCTTTCCCAAATGGGATTATAACCACAGGCATAGAGGTTAGAATTTACAGCACATATTTTTGGGTCACACAATTGAATCCATAACACCTCTGTAGTAAGGTTTGCTATTGTTGCTGTTTCTTGTTAGGTACGATCAAACACAATTCCAACTGCTCTATCCATATACCCCTTCAGCATACCTGGAAGATCAAACAGGGATACCTCATGATTCTTCTCAATTCTTATTCAGCAAAAACTAATAAAATATTGTCCCTGAGTGGTGCAGATGATTAACACGTTTGGCTGCTAACCAAAAGGTTGGAGGTTCAAATCCACCCAGTGATGCCTCAGAAGAAAGGCCTGGTGATCTACTTCTGAAAAATCAGCTATTGAAAATCCTATGGAGCACAGTTCTACTGAGATGCACATGGGGCCACCATAGTTGGCACTGACCTGATGGCAACTGGTTTTAATATCATATTGGAAAAAAGAAGAAAGTAGCCAAAGCATCCTTAAAGAGTGGCAGATTTTGAAGGCTAAACAGGACATCAGTGACAGCGTAGTGTAACACCTTCATTTTCCCCATGGTAAAGGTGACTCGGAATGAAATAACAGTTCCAGTCACACAGCTGATTAGTAGCAGAGCCAAGAGTGACTTCATGTCCCCAATCTCCCCCCAGGACTATCCACATCATCACACTGTCACACACTCCCACCCCTAGAACTTGGCTTACATGAAAAATGATGTGGGAACTGAGGCAAATCACTATTTTTTCTGATTTACAGGCAAAACAAAGCCCCCATTGTGTTTCAACTCTCTGGATATTTGGGATAAACAATAGTTTTCACTTTAATGTAAGTCCCACTTTACTAATAATATTAGCCTCAGGGCCTTGCTTCACTTGGTCCGTATAAAGAGCCCACGCGAGATTTTAGGGCCAAGCAATGTGTTGCATTCCCGTGACGTTGCGGGCTGACATTTTGTCTGGAATCCTGCCTTCTGCTCTTGCTATATCTCTTTTGTGTATGAAATCCTAGTGCACACTGCAGCCTGCAGTTAAGCTGGCTGACAGAACAGAAATTGAATCAATCCCTGGGAGCAATAGATTCAACCTTGGGAACCTCCAGTACATTCTGGCAGCTACTAGCGAGCCTTGTGCTGTACGCGCCTCCCAGGGATTTTCCCGGGATGTTGCTTTTTAAAAGAAACATTTATAAAAACTACCCACTGTGCAAATCAAACATCAGTTAGTGGTTTCTCATACACCTTGCAGGAGCTTTGCACACTTCTCTGAAGAGAAAGCCGTGAAGAACAGGCAGAGACCCACTGAGCAAAATGGGACCCTGAACGACATGGACAAAGCCGAGTCTGTGAGACACGGAAGTGCTGGAGGACTGATGCTTCCTTAGTCTTAGCCTTCCCTCTACTAGAAAAAAATCAGATCACGTGACGAGATTCTTAGTATCCAAGGGGAAATGGCAGGAATCTTATTTTTCAAGAGTTGAGTTCAAGAGATAAACAAACGCAAAAACAAAATGTAGATATGAGAAGATACAAAAAAAAAAAAAATTCAAAGACGAGGAAAAACAAATAATAAATACACTGAAGTATCCTCAAGTACATTCAAAGTAATGTAATAATATTGGACCAGTTTGCACATATTAAGTCAAAAAAAATACATTAAAAATTAGTGATTATTTCCATTCAAACAAGAGTCCAGTTAAATCAGAACCCTCTTTCATTGTCATGAATTGGTATAAACTTATATTAATACTTTGGAAAGCAAGCTGTCAATACTTTAGGAAAAACTAAAAAGTATTCATACCATGTGATCCAGAAATACACTACTACACTCATATTCTCACTAAAAAGTTAAGCATAAAGATCCTTTATTTATAATATATTATTATTGCTACTTATATAGAATATTTTGTAATCAGAAAAAAATAGTCAACCTTAATGCCCAACAAAAGAAGAACACAAAATCATGCTATTTGGTACACAGTAGTAATTTCAACAAACATCGTAAAAGTGTGTTGTGCATTATGAGTTACAAAACATTTTCTCATTCTTTATCTCAGTTTCTCCACATAAGAGGCCCATGAGGAAAAGAGAGTATGCCTTATTCTTTCAAGTTTATCGATGCAGAAAATTCAGTTCATATATTAAAGAACTCCACCAAGGTTAGCAGAGAATCCATACCTGGTCATTCCCAGGAACATTCTCATGATATCAGTCTGCTTGGGAAGGCCTGGAAAGCCCTTATAGATCCAGAAAAGTCCATCATTAATGAAGAGTGGAGGAGGGTGCCAGAGGGTAGAGCAAGGCATCTCAGAAGTGTCATGGGCCATAGTGGCCAGGGTTACCCATCTGAGGTGGGGTAGAGGGAACAGGTCCAAGGAAACCTCATGTGGGCTCCTACCCAAACTGCATAGGCCCAGAAATGAGAGGAGGAGGGAGACAGTTGAGAGGACAAAAGAAAGGATTAGGAGATATTGAAAAGAGAATGGTTTGTTGACAATTTAGACTATAGGCGGTCCCTTTAAACACCAAAATCTGTTCTTCCTTCCATTATAATTGGGTTGGAGTGTGGCACAAGGCAAGACTACATTTCCCAGCCACCCTTTCAGTTAGAGGTGGCCAGGGTCTAAGCTTTCGCCAGTGGAAACTGACTATAAATAAAGTGTGTATCTTCCAGCCTTATGATAGAGGATGTGGCTTCTTGATACTCTCTTCTCCTTTTTTACCCACTAGAATCCAGATACAGTGGAACCACTAAGGGAAGCTGGTCCTTGAATGACCATGTGGAGCAAGCTGCCTGCCAACAGGAAAATTCAACTAGAACAGTCACAGGTAAGAGCAATACACAGCTTTGTATCCTAATATACTGTTTTCTTTTCTCTCTTGCTTTCTTTTTTTTCTTTTTAATTATGGCAGCTTGTCTTACCCTATTAAATGCAGGAGTGAACTTACATTTATATTACATATATCACACTGATGCTTCACCTATGTCTGATTGAATACTTGTAACAATCCTACAAGGTGGGTATAATTATTTTGATTTTAAAAATAAGGAAACTGAGTCAAAGGAGGGGTTAACTGACATGACCAAGAATTTCAAGAAGACAGTAAAACATAATGGCGAAGAGCGTAGTCTTGACTATCTGGATGCAAAGCTTGGTTACACTGTCGATTAGAATGTGGCCTCTAATCTCTCAAGTTCTCGTTTTCTTCTTCTGTAAATAAAGCTAATGACAGGATCTGCCTCAAAACTTTGTTGGGATGAGTAAATGAGTTAATGCATCTATACTACCTGACATAGTAAGAGCTGGATAAGTACTATATTTACTGACACCATTATTTCAGTGCTAGTAAGTGGTTAACATAAGATTCAAACCAGTTTTCCCAAGCTCCAAAATTTATATTCTTGTCACCAAGGGAGCAACCTCTCATGTCCAGACTTAGCGTTCCTTTGTGCTTCCTGCCCAGACTTTAGAATGTGTCCCTCCCCTCTTCCCACATCCCAGGAATATCTGATTCTAGTGTATTGCTGTGAGGCCATGGGCCTGATATTGCATCTGCTTCCTAGCTAACACTTATTAGATACTTGTAAAAATAAAATAGATTTAACTCTAAATGGGAGAGCTAGTATAAGAGCTTAATACATTTTCGTAGGCATTATTGAGTTTAACTGTAAATCCAGAATGAGAATTGACCACAGTGAATGGGAGCCAATAAACACATATTTATTAAAGTCACATTATGGGTGTGCACAATGTTGAAAGCAAGGGATTTATTGATGAATAAGACAGACCCCTGCCATAAGAAGTACACATTTTATTGGGCTAATGCTGTACTGTTTGATGTGGTGGCCACTAGCAACA
Organism: Trichechus manatus latirostris; assembly: GCF_000243295.1. Lineage (NCBI taxonomy): Eukaryota > Metazoa > Chordata > Mammalia > Sirenia > Trichechidae > Trichechus > Trichechus manatus. The sequence goes on from NW_004443955.1 coordinate 19,434,308, forward strand.
TGAGTCTGTAGAGCACTAGAAATGTGACTAATTTGAAATGACGTATACTGTCAGTGTAAAATACACTGTAAATATCTATCTTGTATTTTCTGCTTTCAGCCAAGATCCATCTGACATCAGCAATGATATCCCTAGTTCAAAGTCCTCTTCTGAATCTGGCTGGAATTTCTGGCAATTCCCTGTCAATGTATTGCTACAACCACTTTTGAATGATCTCCAGCAAAAATTTACTCGTGTGTGATATTAATGATATTGTTCGATAGTTTCTGCATTCTATTGGATCACCTTTCTTTGGAATGGGCACAAATACGGATCTATTCCAGTTGGTTGGCCAGGTAGCTGTCTTCCAAATTTCTTGGTAGAGACGTGTGGGCACTTCCAGCACAGTATCCGTTTGTTGAAACGTCTCAATTGGTATTCCATCAATTCCTGAAGCCTTGTTTTCCACCAATGCCTTGAGTGAAGCTTGAACTTCTTCCTTCAGTACCATCAGTTCTTGATCATATGCTACCTCCTGAAATGGTTGACTAATTATTTTTGGTGGTACAGTGACTCTGTGTATTCCTTCTATCTTCTTTTGATGCTTCCGGAGTCATTTAATATTTTCCCCATAGAATCCTTCAATATTGCAACTCAAGGCTTGAATGTTTTCTTCAGTTCTTTCAGCTTGAGAAATGTTGAGCGTGTTCTTCCCTTTTGGTTTTCTAAGAGGTCTTTGCACATTTCATTATAATACTTTACTTTGTCTTCTTGAGCCACCCTTTGAAATCGTCTGTTCAACTCTATTACTTTATCATTTCTTCCTTTTACTTTAGCTACTCTGTGTTCAAGAGCAAGTTTCAGAGTCTCTTCTGACATCAGTTTTGGTCTTTTCTTTCTTTTTTTTTTAATGACCTCTTGCTTTCTTCATGTATGATTTTCATGATGCCATTCCACAATTCATTAGTGTTCAATGCATCAAATTTATTCTTGAGATGGTCTCTAAATTCAGGTGTGATATACTCAAGGTCGTATTTTGGATCTTGGGGACTTGTTCTCATTTTCTTCAGCTTCAGCTTGAACTTACGTATGAGCAATTAATGGTCTATTTCATAGTTGTTCCTGGCCTTGTTCTGACTGATGATATTGAGCTTTCAATTGTCTCTTTCCACAGATGTAGTCAATTTGATTCCTGCGTATTCCATCTGGCAAGGTCCACGTGTATAGGCATCTTTTATGTTGTTGAAAAAAGATATTTGCAATGAAGAGGTTGTTGGTTTTGCAAAATTCTATCATGCAATCTCTAGCATTGTTTTTTATCACCAAGTCCGTATTTTCCACCTACTCTTCCTTCTTCTTTGTTTCCAACTTTTGCATTCCAATCACCAGTAATTATCAATGCATCTTGATTGCATGTTTGATCAATTTCAGACTGCAGATATTAGTAAAAAAAATCTTCAGTTTCTTCATGTTTGGCCTTAGTGGTTGGTGCGTAAATCTGAATAATAACTAACTGATCTTCCTTGCAGGTGTATGGATATTTTCCTGTCACTGACAGTATTGCATTCCAGGACAGATCTTGAAATGTTCTTGATCTATCTGTAGTAACAAACTAATCCTGAACGCTCAGTGGCTTAACACAATACAATTTATTACTAACTCATAGTACATGTGTTACAAGGGCCTAGAGAGTGTTCTGCTCCACCTAGTCACTCAGAAACTCAAGCTGACAGAGGTTCTGCCATCACAGCTCCACCATCTGGAACACATGCCCTCCAAGTCAATGTGGGAGGGAAAAAAAGCACGATGATCTCCCTGGATATTTTTGAAGGCCAAGCTTGGCAGAAGCTTATCTCACCCACACCCGTTAGTCAGAATCCAGTCACCCGGCCCCAACTTAACTGTAAAAGTGACTGGGAATGTCTTTGAAGAGAACAATGAAATGGAAATATAGAGTAATGTTTTATTTTTAGAAGGCAGAATTGATGGGTAAAGCATTCACCTTCCTTATATCATGTGACAATAGACACCTCCATTCACTCCGTAGCCTCTGCCCTACTCATCATCACATTGCATGTTGGGGTATTGCTCAGTTTTAGGATGGCTTTCCCATTCTTTCTGTTCTTATCAAGCTAGAGGGTAAGATGGTTGTTGAAACTAGAATGCATGACCCCTGCCTGACTCCTGACCTATGACTCTTTCTACCTCACCTGCCAACTCCTGACCTTAATATTCAGCTGTCTGGAAGTCTGGGAAGATAACGAGAAAAGTCCGTGGGCTATTTCCAATATTTCAAGGAATCTAACTGAAATTGTCCATTTACCTAGAGGCAAGATGTGCAGAATATTCAGAATGCCATGTTCTTTACTTTGGGGCTGAAGGAGAATCAACTCAGTGTAGTATTTGACTGCCCTCCTTAGATCCCAAGAACTGACTAGCAGTTATATAAATGTTGTCTATGATTATTTCAGAAAGGGAAAAGATTGGTTAAAGTTGACCAGAACACTCTGTCCACATATTCTCTGTCATGTGCTTTACCGGAAACCACTGAATTGTGACATGGTATGGGAGTAGAGGGAGACTATATAATGATAACCGATAATGCTATTTATTGTTCCTTACATTTGCGTCACATTAAAGCACCGTTTCAGAAACTCTCTGTTAGTGATATTTCTGGTAACAGCAGTGATTTAAGTTACTAAGAAATTACTCTTCCTTACCCTAAAGGTTAAGGACCTCTAGAACAAGGACGTTTTTAGTTAACAGAACTTGCAATTATCTTGACGAATATACATTTATTTTATCTCACAAGCCAGTCAGAATACAGAATTAATACAGGGATCTAGCTTGAACATGAAAAGCACAACATGGAAGAAAGTGTCCATATATCTGTCTGTCTTAATGGCTTTGGCGACAGCAATTCTAAGACCAAAAACAGTGGAGCAAGATGGCAATCGGACTGATGAGAATAAGTGTTTTGTAGGTGCTGCTTTAGTGATGAATCTCAGGAGCTTTCTGATGATGCACAGTCATGTTTTATGTCCCCTCCTCTCCCAGTGCATGAGGGATGGCATCTTGAATCTGTGACTGCCTCCTGGCTTTAACAGGTTTTACCAGAAGCCCAAGTAAGCCTCGGGTTTCATGAATGTATCATTTTCATTCCACTTAATGATTGTTTCTTTTATCATCTATTCCTGAGCTCAACATTGTTATGCAGCTTCCCCAGAATGTGGTGTGGAAATTTTCTATACCAAGGTTACACCAGCAGGGTTCTTTATGATGCATGTCACATATGTATGCATGGGAAACCGCGTGAGTCTGTGGTTAAAAACCCAGTGTCTGACTGTAGCTGTATCGTCATGACTCAGAGATTCAGTGATTGTCCAGTTAATTTGGTCAATACCGAGAGCACAGCCAGGCATCTTATCCCATCAAGAGAGGTCTCTGCTTTATTTTTTTTTTTTAAGTAAAAACTTCATTAAGGTATAATTCCATACCACAGTTTATCGCTTTAAACTGTACTACTCAGTGGTTTTTTGTATGTGCACAAAGTTGCGTATAGATCACGCTAATTCCAGAAAATTTTCATCACCCCAACAGGAAACCCTGTATAAATTAGCAGTTGCTCTTCAGTGTGCATCTCCCTCCTAACCCCTGGCAACCACTAACATAGTTTCTGTATTTATGGACTTGCCTGTTCTAGACATTTTGTATATATGTAACTTTTTGTGCCTGATTTCTTTAACAACAATATTTTCAGGGCACATCCAAGTTGTAGTATAAGAACTTCATTACTTTTTATAGCGAAATAATATTCTATTATATGGATTAGCCACTTTTTAGTTATCCATTCATCAGTTAATGGACACTTGGATTGTTTTCTCTTTTTGGCTCTTGTAAGTAACACTGCTATGAAAATTTGTGTACAATTTCATGCATAGGCATGTGTCTTCATTTCTCTTGGACATTGTGGGTCATATGGTATGCCTATGTTTAACATTTTGATGAACTGCCTAATGGTGACTTCACCATTTTCCCCTCCTACTAGCAGTGTACAAGTATTTCAATTTTTCCATGTCCTGGCCGACACTTGTTATTGTCCTTCTTTGTTATTACATTTATAATAATGGATGTGAAGTGGTGTCTCACTGTGGTTTTGATTTGTATTTTACTAATAATTAATCACATTAATTGCCGTTTATGATTTAATTGGTCATTTGTATATATTCTTGGGGAAAATGTCTATCCAGATTTTTTGCCCATTTTTAATTATTTATTTATCTTTTTATTGTTGAGTTGAAACAGTTCTTTAAATATTCTAGAAACTAGTCCCTTATCAGATATACGATTTGCAAATATTTTCTCCCATTCTGTGGGTTGCCTTTTCACTTTCTTGATGATGGGTTTTGAAGCATAAATATATTTAATTTTGATGAAATTCTATTTATCTATTTGTTGTTGTTGTTGCTTGTGCTTTTGATATCATATCAAAGACATTATTGCTTCATCTAAGCCCACAAGGATTTACTCCTCTGTTGTTTTTTTTTTTTTTTTTCCCTAAGAGTTTTATAGATTTGACACTTGGATTTAGATATCTGATCCATTTTGAGTTTGTGTATCATATGAAGTAAGGGTCTAACTTCTTTCTTTTGCATGTAGATATCCAGTTTTCCCAGAACCATTTGTTGAACATTATTCATTTCCCCCATTGATTATCCTGGAATTCTTGTTGAAAATCAATTAGCCATAAATTTATGTGTTTATTTCTGGATTCTCAATTCTATTCAGTTTGTCCTTATACCAGTAAATACACTGTTTTGATTACTATATCTTTGTAATAAGTTCTGAAGTCGTGATTGTCGACACCTCCAACTTTGTTCTTTTTTAAGACTGTTTTGGCTATTCCAGGTCCCATGAGTTTCCATATGAATTTTGGGGTCAGTTTGTCAATTTCTGCAGTAAGTTCATGTGGGATGCTAATATAGATTACATTAAATCTGTAGATTAATTTGAGAAGTATTGACATCTTAACAATTTTAAGTCTTCCAATCCAAAAACATGAGATGTCTTTCTATTTACTTAGGCTTTATTTAATTTATTACAATATTTTTTAAAAATAATTTTCAGTGTACAGGTTTAGGACTTTTTTGTTAAATTTATTCCTTAGTATTTCATTATTTTTATACTATTGTAAATTGAATTGTTTTCTTAGTTTCATCTTTGGAATTGAATTTTGTATATTGACCTTATATCCTGCAACCTTGTTGAACTCATTTATTAGTTGTAGTAACGTTGGGTTGGGTTTCTTAGGATTTTTAATATACCAGATCATGTCATCTGAAGTAGAGATAGTTTTACTTCTTCCATTCCAAAATGGATGCCTTTTAACCCATTGTATTGCCTAATTGCCCTGGTTAGAATCTCAGTACAATGTTGAATAGAGGTGGTGGGAGCGGACATCTGTATCTTTTTTTTTTTTTTTTTTTTTTTTTTAGGAAAAGCATTCAGTCTTTTACGCTTAAGTGTGACGTTAACTACGAGTTTTTCATAGATCCCTTTAATTAGGTTAAGGAAATTCTTCTCTTTTCCTAATTTGTTGAGTGTTTTAATCATTAAAATATATTGTATTTTCTTTCCAAATGATTTATCTGCATCTATTAAGATGATTATGTGGTTTTTGGCTTTATTCTATCAACATGACATATTACAATAATTGACTTCCATATGTTGAACCAATTTGGCATTCCTAGAATATATCTCACTTTGTTATGGTTCGCAAATCTTTATATATGTGGCTGGACTTGTTTTGATATTTTTTGTTGAGAATTTGTCTTTACTTGTAATGAATGTTGGTCTGTAGTCTCCTTGTGATGTCTTTGGTTTGATTTCAGGATAATACAGATCTCATGGAGGTCAATGAGTTGTGCATTATTCCCTCCTTTTGTGTTCTTTGGAAGAGTTTGAGGAGGATTGGTGTTAATTCTTCTTTAACATTTGGTAGAAATCACTTATAAAGCCATCTGGACCTGGTCTTCCCTTAGTGGGAAGTTTTTGATTACTAATGCATATCTTTACTTTTTAAAGGTATATTTATATATTCTATCTCTTCTTAGGTCAATTTCAGTAGTTTGTGTCTTCTAGAAATTTGATCGTTTCATCTAAATTATCTATTTTTTTGTCATATAATTCTTTATAATATTCCTTACAATCCTTTTTACTTCATATATATTGGTAGTGATGCTCCTTCTTTTTTTCCTGAAAATAACAATTTGAGTCTTCTCTTTTTTCGTAGTGAGTTTAGAAAAAAGTTTGTCAATTTGTTGATCTTTTCAAATAACCTACTTTCATAAAATAACCAACATTTGTAAAAGATTTTTTTGATTGATTTTCTATTCTATTTTTCATCAATTTCCTCTCTAATCTTTATTATTTCTGCTTGCTTTGGATTTAATTTGCCCTCTTTTTCTTTTCAGGTAGAAGGTCAAATTATTAATTTAAGAACATTCTTTTTTAGTATAAGTATTCACAGATATAGATTTTCCTTTAAAGGCTGCTTTAGCTGCTTCTCTTAAGATTTGATATGCTGAGTTTTCCATTATATTCAATTGAAAGTATGTTATCATTTTCTTTGTTTCCCATTGGCTACCTAAGGTACATTGTTTAATTTTCATGTATTTCTAAATTTCCCAAATTACCTTCCATTATTGATTTCTGATTGTATTCTATTGTGGCGAGAGAACATACTGTGTGTGATTGAAAGCCTTTCAAATTTATTCATGTTTATTTCATAGCTTAACATATAATCTATCCTAGAGAATGTTCTATGTGCTCTTGAGAAGAATGTGTATTCTGCTTTAGTTGGTTGGAGTGTTTGATACACGTCTGTTAGGTAAAATTGGTTCATAGTGTTGTTGAAGTCTTCTACATCCTTCTTTATATTCTGCCTAGTTGTTCTATACATTATTGAAAGCATGGTATTGAAATCCCCAACTATTATTATTCAGTTGTCTATTTCTTCCTTCAATTCTGTCAGTTTTTGATACATATATTTTGAAGCTTTGTTGTTAGGTACACATATGTTTATATTTGTTATGTCTTTCTGTTGGATTGACACTTTCATCATTATAAAATATTTTTGTTTGTCTCATAGTAACAATGTTTTTCTTAAAGTTTATTTTGTCTGATATTACTTTAGCCACTCCACCTTCTTTTGTATACTTATTGAATGGTATACTTCCTTCCATACTTTTACTTTCCACCCTTTTGTGTCTTTGAATCTAATACGTGCTTCTTGTTGATAGCATATGGTTGGATCATGTTTGTTTATCCATTCTACCAACCTTGGCCTTTTTATTGAAACATTTAGTTAATTTACATTTCATATAATTACTGATAAGTTAGGATTTACACTTTCCATTTGGCTATTTATTTTCCTGTGTGTGTATATTGTTTTTATTTCTCTCTTCCCACATTACTGCTGCCTGGTTTTTTTTTTTTTTTTTTTTTTTTTTTTTTTTTAAATGTTAAATAGCTATTTTTTGGCATACCATTTCAATTCCCTTTCTTTTTCATTTTAATTTTAACTATGGGCATACCCTATTTTATTGCATTTCACTTTTTTGCACTTCCCAGATATTGCGTGTCTTAGTCATCTTGTGCTGCTATGACAGAAATACCACAAGAGGATGGTTTTAATGAAGGGAAGTTTATTTCCTCACAGTCAAAGTAGGCTAAAAGTCCAAATTCAGGGCGTCAGCTCCAGGGGAAAGCTTTTTCCTCTCTGTCGGCCTTCTTCTCTTCAGTGTTCCCCTGGACTAGGAGTTTCTCCACACAGGGACCCCGGTCCAAAGTATGCACTCTGCTCCTGGCACTACTTTCTTGATGGTATGAGGCCCCCCTGTCTCACTGCTCACTTCTGTCTTTTATATCTCAAGACACTGCCTCAGGATAAAATCCAATCTTGTAGACTGAGTCCTGCTTTACTAACACAACTGCCACCCATCCTCCCTCATTAACATCATAGAGTCAGGATTTACAACATATAGGAAAACCACACAATACCAGGAATCATGGCCCGGCCAAATTGATACACACATTTTTGGGGGGACATAATTCAAACCATGACATTGCATTTTTAACAAATTGAAGTTTAGTGGCAACCCTGTGTCGAGGAGGTCTATCAGCACCATTTTTCCAATAGCATGTGCTCACTTCATGTCTCTGTGTCACATTTTGGTAATTCTCACAATATTTCAAACTTTTTCACTATTATTATATCTGTTCTGGTGATCTGTGATCAATGATCTTTGATGTTACTATTGTAATTGTTTTGGGGCACTACGTCTGTGTTCTGATTGCTCCACCAACCAGCTGTTTCCCTGACTCTCTCCTATCCTCAGGCCTCTCTATTCCATGAGACATGACAATACTGAAATTAGGCCAATCAATAACCCTACAATGGACTCTAGTGTTCAGATGAAAGGAAGAGTCTAATGTCTCTCACATTAAGTGAAAAGCTTGATTAAGCTTAGTGAAGAAAGCATGTCAAAAGCAGAGATAAGCCAAAAGCTAAGCCTCTTGCACCAGTTAGCCAAGTTGTGAATGAAAAGGAAAAGTTCTTGAAGGAAATTCAAAATGCTATTCCAGTGAACACCTGAATGGTAAGAAAGCAAAACGGCCTTATTGTTGATATGGAGAAAGTTTTAGTGCTCTGGATAGAAGATCAAACCAGTCACTACATTCCCTTAAACCAAAGGCTAATCTAGAGCAAGGCCTTAACTCTCTTCAATTCTTTGAAGGCTGAGTGAGGTGAGGAAGCTGCAGAAGAAAAGTCTGAGGCTAGCAGAGATTGGTTCATGAGGTTTAAGGAAAGAAGCTGTCTCCATAACATAAAAGTACAAGATGAAACAGCAAGTGCTGATGTAGAAGCTGTAGCAAGTTATCCATATCTAGCTAAGATAATTGACGAAGGTGGCTACACTAAACAACAGATTTTCAAAGTAGACGAAACTTCCTTATTTTGGAAGAAGCTACCATCTATGACTTTAATAGCGAGAGAGGAGAAGTCAATACCTGGCTTCGAAGCTTCAAAGGACAGGCTGACTCTGTTGTTAGAGGCTAATGCAGCTAGTGACTTTAAGTTGAAGCTGATGCTCATTTACCATTCTGAAAATCCTAGGACCCTTAAGAATTATGTTAAATCTACTCTGCCTATGCTGTATAAATGGATCAAGAAATCCTGGATGACATCATATCTGTTTACAACATGGTTTAGTGAATATTTTAAGCCTACTGTTGAGACCTACTGCTCAGGAAAAAAAAAAAAAGATTCCTTTCACAATATTGCTGCTTATTGACAATGCGCCTGGTCACCCAAGAGCTCTCATGGAGATGTACAAAGAGATTAATGTTGTTTTCATGCCTGCTGATACAACATGCATTATGTAGCCCATGGATCAAAGAGTAATTTCAACCTTCAAGTTTTATTATTTAAGAAATCCATTCCATAAGGCCATAGCTACCATAAATAGTGATTCCTCTGATGGTAATAGGCAAAATAAATTGAAAACCTTCTGGAAAGGATTCACCATTCTAGATGCCATTAAGAACATTAAACATTCGTGATTCATGGGAGGAGGTCAAACATGTCAACATTAACAGGAATTTGGAAAAAGTGGATTCCAACCATCATGGATGACTTTGAGAGGTTCAAGAGTTCAGTGGAGGAAGTAACTGCAGATGTGGTGGAAATAGAAAGATAACTAGAATTAGAAGTAGAGCCTGAAGGTGTGACTGACTTGCTACAGTCTCATGATAAAACTTTAATGGGTGAGAATTACTTCTTATGGACAAGGAAAGAAAGTGATTTCCTGAGATGGAATCTATTCCTGTTGAAGATGCTGTGAACATTGTTGAAATGACAACAAAGGATTTAGAATATTATATAAACTTAGTTGATAAAGCAGTGTTAGGGTTTGAGAGGATTGACTCCAATTTTGAAAGAAGTTCTACTGTGGGTAAATGCTATCAAACAGCATCCAATACTACAGAGAAATCTTTTGTGAAAGGAAGAATCTACTCATGCGGTGAATTTCAATGGCTTATTTTAAGAAATTACCACAGCTACCCCAGACTTCATCAACCACCATCCTGATCAGTCAGCAGCCATCAACATCGAGGCGAGACCCTTCAACAGCAAAAAGATTATGACTTGCTGAAGGCACAGATGATGGTTAGCATTTTTTAGCAATAAAATATTTTTTAATTAAGATGTAGGTATATACATTGTTTTTTCAGACATGATGCTATTGCATACTTAGTAGACTATAGAATAGTGTTAACATAACTTTTATATGTACCAGGAAACCAAAAAATTTATGTGACTCGCTTTATTGTGATAGTCTGGAACCGAACCTGCAATATCTTTGAGGTACACCTGTATACATTTATAAGTTTTTTTCTTATATTTTACCAGGTAATTCTAATTAATAACTTATGTTATTATGAACTGTGTAGTTCAGATTAATATCATTTTAATTTCAATAGTATACAAAATATTTGCTCTAATGTATACAAACTATTTGCTTTAATGTGTCTCCATCCCTCTCCCCACCTTTCTACAATTATTGTTATGCAAATTACATCTTTGCACATTATAAGTCCATCAACAAAATTTTATAATTATTTCTTTATGCAGTTACTTTTCTAAAAATAAGATTAAAAAAATGTTACAAGTGAAAATACATTTAGACTCTCTTTTACATGTATCTACGTATTTACCTTTACCAGTTCTCTTTATTTATTCATGTGGATTCAAGTTACTCTCTACTGTCCTTTAATTTCCACCTGAGGAACTCTTTAATATTTCTTGTAGAGCTGGTCTGCTAGTCATGAATTTTCTCAGTTTTTATTTGGGAAAGATGTAATTTTTCCTTCACTTTCCAAGTATAGTTTTTCTGGATATAGAATTCTTGATTAATGATCCTCCATTTTATCATTTTGAATGTCATCATACTGCCTCTAGCATTCTAAATCAAATGTTAATTTCTTGAAGATCCCATGGAGGTGATAAGTTGCTTTTCTCTTGTTTTTAAGATTCTTCCCTTGTCTTTGTCTTTCAAAAGCTTGACTATGATGTGTCTGTGGGAGGATCCCTTTGAATTTATTTTACATGGAGTTTATTGAGTTTCTTAGATGTGCACATTAACGCTTTTCATCAAATTTGAAAGTTTTGAATTATTATATCTTCAAATATATCCTTTTTGTACATTTCTTTCTCATCTCCTTATGAGGATCCCCTTATGCATATATTGGTATGCTTGATGGTGGCTCAAAAATTTCTGAGGCTCTGTTGTTTTTCTTTATTCTTTTTTTCATTTTGTTCCTCAATTGACATGCTTCACACTGGCAGATTTCTTTCTTCTTCCAGTTCATATCTGCTTTTGAATATCTCTAATAAAACTTTCATTTGTTATTATATTTTTCAGCTCCAAAATTTCTATTTGATTCTTTTTATAATTTCTGTCTCTTTATTGATACTCTTTATTTGGCAAAGCATCATTCTCATTCTTTCTTTTAATTTTTTAGACACATTTTCCTTTAGATCTTTGAGCCTGGTAGCTCATTTAAAGTCTTTGTCTAAGAAGTACAAAAATAGGGTTGACAACATAGGGTCAATTTCTATTGGCTGCTTTTCTCTCTTTCTTTCTTTCCATACTTTCCTGTATCTTGTGTGTCTCATAATTTTTTTTTTGTTGAAAATCAGAAATTTCAAATACTATAATGTCTCAATTCTAGGAATCATATTTCCATGGTCCCCAGGGTTTGTTGTTGCTAATTGTTGTTATTTAGTAAATTTCCTAGGATACTTCTGTAAAATTTGTATTCTTTAACATGTGTGGCCACTGGAGCATCTGTTCAGTTAGCTTAGTAGTAAGCTTAAGATTGGATAGTGATATCCTTAAATGTCTTGAACCAATAATTCTCCCATTGCTGGAAAGCTCTGTTGATCATGCCTTCAGTATTCTGGTAGGAAATCTCCAACTCTGCTTTAAACTTCAATTCCTGCTTCTTCAAAGCCTCAAGGTCAGCAAGAGATGAGAGCTTAGTGCTTTTTCAAGGCTTTTCTAATCATGTCCACAGGCCTGGGCATGTGCATCACTCTGCAGATACTTGTGGTCTTCTAGATTTCCAGGAATATGTCAAAGCTCTTCAAAGGCCTCTTTACAATATCATTCTGCAGTTTTACCTTTTCAAATTTTCGGTCAACCTATTGTTAGCCCCAACTGGTATCACCATCTCAAGCAGTTATATTGTTAAGCAATGGGTGCTCTTTCCAGAATATGCCCTACAGGTAAGGATGTTCACACACAGTGAGCTCTGAATCAAGTCAAATCAAGGTAATCTCTGAGAATGGACTTTTAAGCAATCCTCCAGGTAGGTAACATTGTGACAATTCTCTAAGGACAGGGCTTCTGGGGACATCCAAACCATTCTGCCTCCTTTAGTAGCTACTAGATTGCTTGTTTCCACAGATACTGTGGTTATGAGACTGTTAGCTTTCAAGGGTGCTATAGAACTGAGGAGAGAGAGAGACAGAGTCAGAGCAAGTTAAAACCCCACAAGACTCACTGTTCTTACTGAGATTCATCTCCTTTTCTTGAATAAACACTTCTTGGAATGTTGCAAGTCTTTAATTAATTTCCAGACTTTATATTGTTTTTACAGAGAAATAGATTTTCAGAAATGCTTACTCTGCCTTTCAGAAGTCAAACCCCTCTGCTTCACTTTGATGATCATAACATAAATAATCTCCATTTGTATAGCACATTGTTATTTACAAACTGCTCTTGAAAAAATACTGCTTTACTTCTTTTTAAATTTTGATTTATGGAATATTTCAAATGTACCAGTAGAGAAAACAATATATCAAATACTCTTGTGCCCATGACCCAGATTTAATAGATGTTAGTATTTTGTCATCTTTGCTTAAAAAAATGTTTTAAGGAAAAGAGTATATTTATTTTCCTCTCTCCCTCTAAAGAGGTTAATCTTTTTTTGAAGTTGACATGTATTAATCCTAAGCATATATACATGATTTATTTGCATAATTTCAAAAAAAAAGAGGCAAGTTGGCAATGAATCGGTTTCAACTCATGATGATCCCACGTGTTGCAGAGTAAAACTCACTCCATAGGATTTGCAAGATTGTAACCTTTCAAAAGCAGATCATCAGACCTTTCTTCTGAGGTACGTCTGAGTGGGTTTAAACCACCAGCCTTTTGGTTAGTAGTCAAGTGCTTAACTGTTTGGTCCAGAGACTCGTGAATGCATAAACAATATATATTATATATTGTTTTGTGTGTTCTTTAAATGGTACCTATCTCTCTTTTTTTTCCTCTACACACACATACGTTCAGAAACTAACTTTTCTTCACTTGACATTATCTTTTTGAGATTTATCTATGGTGATACATGTAAATCTACAATTCAACAGAATGTTATTGCATTGATAGGTCAACTACAAACTAGTCTTACACTGATTTCAGTTCAGCATAGTGATCATGAGTGTGAGCCCTGAAGCCACAGTTCTTGAGCTCTTATCCTTTGGTCACTTCTATTTGTTTTGTGATCTTGGGAAAATTATTTAACTGCTGTGCCTTTGTTTATTCATATGGGAATAATAGTACCTACTTCACGGAATCATTTTGAGGGTTAAATTATTTAATACAAAAGAAAAGCTTAGACACTTTCTTGGGAAAAAATAAACCATCAGCAATAATTAGTTGTTATTACAAACAGTGCTTCAGGGACCACCCTCATACATGTCTCAGGAAATTTCTGGGTTATAGCATATGCAAACATCTAGCTCAAAAGCAAAGGGACCAAAGTGCATTTCCACCAGCATTTCCCTCATTTTAGTCAAATATCGGTATATTCAAAAAGCCCACAGCCTGTGAAAAGATATTTGCCATGCATATTTTCAACAAAAGGTCAGTGTCCAGAATATACATTTTTAAAAATCTCCTACAAATTGTTAAGAAAAAAAATTATTTCTATTAAAAAATAGAAAAAAAAGGTATAAGCAGAGAATTTACTGAAAAGGAAAGCCATATGACCAACAGAGTCAGAGAGGTTAACTGACTGACTAGTAGTTACAAACCTTGTAAGTAAACCGACATAGATTAAAATGCGCATTCTCCAAATCCATGCCCAGCCTTTCTCCACTACTCCCCTTTCCTTCTGCAATTAATTAGGTAATTACTGAATTTCTGCTTCACTAAGGGATGTGCAGCAGCAGCATCTTCCCCTTCTTTTTGGAATGTCTTTTTATTTAAACATGTTGTCCAAGAAAATTTTCTCTGAGCTGAAATTAGCTGATAACACGTTATGTGTTATACATTACTATGTGTTTAAAAAAATGTATGTGGTTGTTTCTCCGAATTTATGGAAGTAACAGGTGTCTAGGCATGCATGTGTTTTTCAAAGCTACTGTTGGTAAAAGAGTTGATGTAAGTGATCTCCTTTCAGGATAGCAGCCTGGCTAACACAGCTATTCATTTCAATTTACATTTACTGAAATGAAATGGGAATTTGGCAACTAGACTTGGAGTAGCGAGTGGGCCTCTGAAATATATGAGGGAAAAACATTTCCTATCCAATCTGACATTGTATGTTCCAAAGATTTTTATTTTAACCCCAGTCTTAATTGCCCTTCAGTATCAAAATTAATTGTGTTTTCCGCTAAAAGGCCAGTGCAGCTTAAGGTTACTCTAGGGTCCCAGCAGCCAATGCATCTTCTGTAAATGGCTTGATTGCCGTCTGCAGAGAGGAGTGCTGGGAAAGATGTGCTTGACCGAGGCTATACATTACAGTCCAATTAGTGTGAAGATCACTACATGAGTCTTTAGCTTTATCTAGTAACTGTCGGAATCTCTAATGGAGACCACAGAGAGTGGAGAAGAATTTAGCATCCACTCTCTCCGCCAGGCAGAAGTGGAATTGCTTTGACTATACACAAAGGGCCACCAGGGCTACTTTTATCAATTGTTCTTGGCCTCCAACCCCTGTCTCCTAACAGTATCCAAAACTACGGTTTAAAAAAAAGCCAGAACCATCAAGGTACATGATGGTATAGGTGATGTTAAGTATGGCAATGGTTCCTAGCAAGGGCCCTGTGGTAAGAGACCTTGGTCAGTCTACTTGACTGTGTTTATTAAAATTTTTAAGGAGCTCTGGTGGCATAATGGTTAAAGCATTCAGCTACTATCTGAAACGTCAGTGGTTTGAACCAACTATCAGCTCCAAAGGAGAAAGGACCTGGCTATTTGCTCCTGTAAATTTTACAGCTTAGGAAAACCTGTAGGGGCAGTTCTATTCTGTCCTATGGTGTTGCTATGAGTTGGAATTGACTCAAAGGCACACAACAACATAAAAACTCTCTAAACCTCAGATTCCTCATCTGATAATAGGAATGGTAATTGTGCCCACTTCGTGGAACTACCATTGTTGTTGTTAGTTGTCTTAGAATTGGTTCTAACTCATAGCAACCTGCCTGATCCTGTGCCATCTTCACAATCTTTGTTATGTTTGAGCTCATTGTTGCAGCCACTGTGTCAATCCATCTTGCTGAGAGTCTTCCTCTTTTTCACAGACCCTCTACTTTACCAAGCATGATGTCCTTCTCCAGGGACCAGTCCGTCCTGATAATCTGCCCAAAGTAAGCGAGAAGAAGTCTCACCATCCCTGCTTCCACGGAGCACGCTGGCTGTACTTCTTCCAAAACAGATTTCTTCCAAGACAGACTATTGAATACACCATGGACTTTTGACAGTCTATGGTGTATTCAATATTCTTCACCAACACCATAATTCAAAGGCATACGTTCTTCTTTGGTCATCCTTATTTATTGTCCAGCTTTCATATGCATACGAGTGGATTGAAAATACCATGGCTTGGGTGAGGCACACCTTAGTCCTCAAAGTGACACTTTTTCTTTTCAACACTTTAAAGAGGTCTTTTACAGACTACTGCAATACATGATTTGTTTTCTTGACTGCTTTTTCCATGGGTGTTGATGGTGGATTCAAGTAAAACAAAATCCTTGACAACTTAAATATTTTCTCCATTTATCATGTTGCTTATTGGTCCATTTGTGAGGATTTTTGTTTTCTTTATGTTGAAGTGTAATCCGTACTGAAGACTGTGGTCTTTGATCTTCTTCTGTAAGTACTTCAAGTCCTCTTCACTTTCAGCAAGCAAAATTGTATCATCTGCATATGCAGGTTGTTAATGAGTCTTCCTCCAATCCTAATACTGTGTTCTTCTTCATATAGTCCAGCTTCTCGGATTATTTTCTCAGCATACAGATTGAATAAGTATGGTGAAAAGATACAACCTTGACACACAGCTTTCTTGATTTTAAATCACACACTATCCCCTTGTTCTGTTCAAACAACTGCCTCTTGGTCTATGTAAGGCTCCGCATGAGCACAATTAAGTGTTCTGGAATTCCTACTCTTTGAAATGTTATCCATAATTTGTTATAATCGACACAGTCTAATGTCTTTGCATAGTTAATAAAACACTGATAAATATCTACCTGGTATTCTCTGCTTTCAGTCAAGATCCAGCTGACATCAGTAATGATATCCCTTGTTCCAAGTCCTTTTCTAAATCTGCGTTGAATTTGGGCAGTTCCCTGTCAATGTACTGCTTCAAACATTTTTGAATTATCTTCAGCAAAATTTTACTTGTGTTTGGTATTAATGATATTGTTCTAAAATTTCTGCATTCTGTTGGATCACATTTCTTTGGAATGAGCACAAATATGGAACTCTTCCTGTTGGTTGGCCAGGTAGCTGTTTTCCAAATTTCTTGACATAGATGAGTGAGTACCTCCAGTGCTGCATCCATTTGTTGAAATATCTCAATTGGTATTCCATCAATTCCTGGCGTCTTTTTTTTCGCCAATGCCTTCAGTGAAGCTTCGACTTCTCTCTTCAATACCTTTGTTTCTTGAGCGTATGCTACCTCTTGAAATGGTTGAATGTTGACCAATTCTTTTTGGTACAGTGACTCTGTGTATTCCTTCCATCTTTTTTTGATGCTTCCTGCCTTGTTCAATATTTTGCCATAGAATCCTTCAAAGTTGCCACTTGTGGCTACAATGTTTTCTTCAGTTCTTTCAGCTTGAGAAATGCTGAATGTTCTTCCCTTTTTGTTTTCTAACTCCAGGTCTTTACACATTTCATTATAATACTTTACTGTGTCTTCTCCAGCCACCCTTTGAAATCTTCTGCTCAGCTCTTTTACTTCATCATTTCTTCCATTTGTTTTAGCTACTGTATATTCAAAAGCAAGTTTCAGAGTCTCTTCTGACATGCACTTTGGTCCTTTCTCTCTTTCTCGTCTTTTTAATCACCTCTTGCTTTCTTCATGTATACTGTCCTGATGTCATCCCAAGCAATTCGGCTGGTCTTCAGTCATTAGTGTTCAACGCATCAAATCTATTCTTGAGATGGTCTCCAAATTCAAGTGGGGTATACACTGAAGGTCGTATTTTTGCTCTTGTGGACTTGTTTTAATTTTCTTCAGCTTCAGCTTGAACTTACATATGAGCAATTGATGGTCTGTTCCGCAGTTGGCCCCTGGTTTGTTCTGACAGAGGTATTGAGCTTTTCCATGGTCTCTTTCTGCAGATGTAGTCAATTAGATCCCTGTGTTTTCCATCCGGTGAGGTCTATGTGTATAGTCTCTGTTTATGTTGTTGAAAAAAGTTATTTGCAATGAATAAGTCAAAGGTCTTGCAAAATTCTGTCATGCAGTCTCTGGCATCATTTCTATCACCAAGGCCATATTTTCTAGCTACCAATCCTCCTTCTATGTTTCCAACTTTCTCATTCCAATTACCAGTAATTCTCAATGCATGTTTGATCAATTTCAAACTGCAGAAGTTGGCAAAAATCTTCAATTTCCTCATCTTTGTCATTTGTGGTTGGTGTGTATATTTGAATAATAACCTTATTAACTGGTTTTCCTTGTAGGCTTATGTATATTTTCCTATCACTGACAGCATTGCATTTCAAGATAGAGCTTGAAATGTTATTTTTGACAATGAATGCAACACCATTTGTCTTCAGTTTGTCACTTCCACCCTAGTAGACCATATGATTGCCTGATTTAAAATGGCAGATACCACTCCATTTCAGTTCACTAATGCCTAGGATATTGATCTTCATGCGTTCCATTTCATTTCTGATGACTTCCAATTTTCTTATATTCATTCTTCATACATTCCATGTTCTGCTTATTAATGGATGTTTGCAGCTGTTTCTTCTAATCTTACTGTGTCACATCAGCAAATGAAGGTTCTGCAAGCTTTACTCCATCCACGTCATTAAGGTTGACTCTACATTGAGGAGGCAGTTCTTTCCCCAGTCATATTTTGAGTACCTTCCAACCCGAGGGGCTCATCTTCTGGCACTATATCGGACAATATTCCACTGCTATTCATAAGATTTTCACTGGCCAATTTTTTCAGAGGTAGACCACCAGGCCCTTCTTCCTAGTCGGTCTTAGTTGGAAGCTCCGCTGAAACCTGGCCATCACAGGTGACCTTGCTGGTATTTGAAATACCAGTAGCATAGCTTCCAGCATCACAGCAACACACAAGCCACCACAGTATTACAAACTGAAAGACTCATAGTGGATGGGACTATTAGAAGGATTAAATGGTAACTTGATTCAACGAACCATGTAGACACTACCACAAGTTACCATTGCGTCAATTCCGACTCATGGCAACCCTGCATGTGTCAAAGTAGAACTGTGCTCCATAAAGTTTTCAAGGCTGTGACTTTTCAGAAGCACAACACCAGGCTTTCTTCTGAGGCACCTCTTGGTGGGTTCGGCCACCAACATTACAGGTAGTGAAAAATCATACTTGATGTGTAATACGCAATTAGTACATATTTATTTTTATTACACTACCATTAACTACTAAAAAAAATAAATTTCTAAATAGTTTTCAAAGTCAGGACATCCAAGCTAACTCATCACAATTGTTCACTCTGTGGTCTTGTCTTATCAGTTGTTTTCTTCACTGCCCTATTCCTGTATGGTCATTGGTACTTTCTAGGGGCACTTGAGCTCAATTTTCTTTTTGTAATGAAAATTTTGTTATAGGAATTCCATGATCCTCTTCATGGAAAGACTGGGCCCACCCAACGCATTTCCTGTGAATGCTACTTGACAATGCTGCCTACTATTAGTGGTTCCTCTAGTCTCTCTTATCCTAAAGGTTTACTCTCCACCTCACCAGAGGTTTAAGGTTGAAATCCCCACCTCCATTCCTGGTGTATCCCTGCTCTGCTCAAGGATCCTTTTTTATCATCTCTCATTGGATATATCTGCTTCTACTGAGAACAGGAGAAAAATGAATGTCACTTTATATTGAAGAACATAGACAGTTTCTTTTCTTGACCTTTCTCCTTTCTCTGGCACAGCCACGGTCAAAAACACAGTACAAGATT
Source organism: Trichechus manatus latirostris (assembly GCF_000243295.1). NCBI lineage: Eukaryota > Metazoa > Chordata > Mammalia > Sirenia > Trichechidae > Trichechus > Trichechus manatus. The sequence continues at coordinate 19,453,819 of NW_004443955.1, forward strand.
TGAACCAACTTCCACCTGAAAAGCATAGTACCAGACACTTTTGTTATTTCACTTTGGAATAGATACATACCTATATTGCTGTGCAGAGGAGGCAACTCATATGGATCAGCATGCTTCTTCATAATAACATAAATTTGGAATAATATGATTTCTAAATATTATACTGACCAAGAATCTGCTGTATTTGTTCAAAACATATTTATGTCAAGTTTACCAGCATTTCAGTTATATACTTCAATTAACTAATATGTACATGGATGAAATATGAGTGTTAAAGTTGTTCCACTGCAAGAACTAAACCATTGACAGCCCTGGAGACACAACATAAAGGAGAATTACCAAGAACATTTCCTGAGAATGACATATGGATGATGAAATAATGGGGGAACAATTGTAAAAGCCAAGAAAGAGTCTGTGCTTAATTTATATAGCAAATACTGTATGTTAAGGAACCTGGAACTAAAAATCATAGACGATACATTATATATGGTTTATGTTACTCATTAACTGGGCAATTTCTATGATTTAAGATAACATAAAGTATGTGTGTATCTCTTTTTTATAATTCCTTGTTTTAAATGCCTTAAAAAAAAATTGACCAAGCACTAATTCTACTCAAGTCAGAGAAGTAGCTTCTACTGCAGTTTAGAAGATTGAGGGGGATATTCTAGAGCATGGACTTGGGCCCCCACCAGGATATATCCTCTTGTCTTCTTACTTTTGCCTTACCCCCCCGGAGTTAAGAGATGGCATCACAGCAGGGAGCTGTGAAGCCAATACCTGATATAGACATGAAACCAAAAAAAAGGACACAAAAAAGGAGTCGGGGGTCGGGGGTGAAACACTGAGAGTAAAGGAATTCAAGAGAACAAAAGTTGAATTTTCTGTGATTTGAATCACAGATTTGAACTAAAAGATAATATTAATCAAAACTATTTACATTTATAAATTTGCAAATATATAATTATAATGCTAATATATATTGGAAGTTTACTGTATGCTAAGTGCTCTTGCACAGTCTCATTAGATTTTTTTCTTAATTGAAAAAAGATGGTCTGTTTTCACTCTACGAATCTCTGAAAGCCCCTATCACAAGCAAGAAGTAGTAGACTTAAGTTAATTATTCTAACAAAAAAAGATTCATAAACTGCAAAGGAAAATTAAACATAGTGAAGGGTCATGATCATCTTTGGTTTTCAGTAAAGTCTTTGAAAATATTTGAGGTTATCTCCAGAATCTTTACAAGATCACCACCTGCCTTCAAACTCCAACTGTTAAGGTAAATAAAGGCTATTTTCCATGCAATTCTATTGATTTTCAGTTTCAGTTCTTTGCTTATATGACAAAATTGAGAAGGGTGATAAAACAAACTTCAAATCTTTTTTATAGTCTCTGATATGTCATGAAATTGATAAAAGAAACAATATTAAAGATAAAAAAAATAATTCCATCTTACTGCCTACAATGAAAAATTACAAATATAAATAATTTTGGACCCTTACAGATTAGAACTGATGTATATAAATTGTCTGGCATACATAAGGCACTCAACAATGTTAGATGTCAGTATTGTCAGGACTCTGTAAGCTTTTTTTATTCTCTTAAGAGACTTCTGAGTATTTTTCATATTACTTATGTAGAGAAATACTTTCCATGTTCCAAGTATCCAATCTGTAAATGAGTTTCTAGGATAACACATTCAGAATTGAACATGATCTGCACTGATAGAAAGATATAGATGCTCAACCTGCAAATGGTAGGAGAACAAGCAGTGCCAGAATCTTATGATTGACATCATCCCTTTGTTTCTGTCTCTTCCCAAAGTGGCCAAAATTTGAATATTGGTAGAAATGTTGCCGAGTTTATGTTGCTCAAAAGAGAAAAAGTCATCCAACTCATTTCATTTAAAAGAAGCCTAGAGGTTATGAGGGCAGATGAGAGTTATTAATAGAAAATAAGAAAGAATAAAATTACTTTTATATTTAGAAATAGAAATGTCTAACCAGAAAAATGCCTAAAGATGAAAGAACAATAAGATTTATTGCAATTCTTTAAAATAGCAGAACACATCTAAATGCACAGCTCTAGGGGATTAGCAAGACTATTGATGAAACATGGACACAATGGGAGGCTTCAGAGCTCACAAAAGTGATGATAGGAAGTTATTGCCTGCTTCTTGCAATTACAGTGTGTTCATGCTGTAGTAGAAAGAGAGAGAGAGAATTTGTGTGTGTGTACCTAGAATGCTGTGCACAGAATGCTCACAGCCTTTACCTCCTGGTATGTAGCTAATCAGTGACTCTCAAGAAAAGTATCTTTTCTTATAGATATTTTCTATATGAATACGTATTGACTTTATCATTCAAAAAAGAGTTGTTTGCTTAGGCTTTATTTCAAATTGGCTCTAAGTTTTATTTCTCCTGGGATACTCACAAACCTAATTCTGAGAAAATATTCACTGAGGGAAGGAGCCAACACATGGATGGATAATTGAGATCTCAGGTCCTGAAACAAGAGATTCTCCTCCTACCACATCACTGTCAGTAATCAAAACTCTTCATAGATGATAAAGGGTTGAATAAAGAGTTTCCTTTTCAAATTGCAGCAATTACTACATAACGGAAAAGATGCGTTTCTGTTGGATTTTTTTTTTTTCCCCTTCAGAATCTCTCCAGCCTTTCTTGTAAATGTCTTGTACCTAAAGGGCCTGATCCAGTTTCAAGTTCCTTGGCTTCCTGGGAACATGCAGCTCATTCTCAGCAGCAAAGCCTAGCTTCCCAAGGAACTTCTGTCCTGACCCTAGCGCCACCTGACGCCACCCTACGCTGCCCAGAAATGCCAGGAATGCAAACGGGAGTCTGACCCGAACAGGTGTTCTCTATCGTGGGGCTCTGTGCCATTTCACTTATGCCCAAAATAGTTTGTGGAAAATCCTGTTGCCCCCTGCACCAGCTCGGGTATGCCATCTGCCCTCAGCCCAGACTAGGTGGCCCCAGCCAAATTTAGATGCACGAATACCACGTGCCATTAATGGATGGTGCCAAAAGGGTGCGAGGTTCACATCTCCCTGACCCTGCAGTGCTCCTTCTAACAGCCACTCCAGGCTGGGAAGAGACTGTGTCATTTCCACTCAGCTCCAGCCCAGCAACTAAGTACGCGGGTACCAAGGACATCAATCTCGAACGCCAAAGCCTGGCGATTTGCATTGCAAATATACAGCCATGGTGACATCTCACCACTGAGAGCAGAATCTGAGGATCCCCCCTGCTTAGAGCTAAGGGGGAGAAATCCACTTTGTAGTCAAATTGAGTGCAGAAGAAAGGCAAGAAAAAGGAGCTCAGAATGAACAACACAACACACAAAGAATTTTGAGTTTTACAAATATTGGGGTCACAGATCTTTTCAAACCATGAGCTGCTATTTCTCCCAGTCTTGGGATCCAGCCCTATGCCTTCGCACTTGCAGCCATCAGCTGATGCCCAGCCTATGCATGGTCTTTCCTTGAGCTAGCTCTTCTCTAGCACATTTTAGTTTTCAGTTCTTCTGTGCCATTCAAATCTCTTATTCTTTGATTCCTTGTTGTTTGAAATCTTTCACAAGGACTTGACTACAATGTGGGGATATAAATAGACAACTTTTCTCTGAGAATTAAATAGGCTTTGCATTTGGTACGTTTATTATTATTGCTATAAGCATATATTATTATTATATGCATATATCATTGTGCTGTTGTAATTTTGTTTGGGTAATTATTCTTCTAGGAGGCAATGTGGTGGTGAAGAACCTGGTTTCAACATCAGAAGGATCTGGATACCAGTGCCAGCTCCACCACTCTCTGACTTTATGGATTTAGACTAGCTCTAGTGACACAATGGTTAAACGCTCGGCTACAAATGGAAAGGCTGACAGTTCAAACTCACCCAGTGGCTCTGCAGGACAAAAGCCTGGTGATCTGCTCCTGTATATATTACAGCCTAGAAAACCCTCTAGGGCAGTTCTGCTCTGTCACATGGGGTCACTAAGAGTCAAAATTGACTTGATGGCACCTAACAACAACAACAACATTTAAAGTCTACCATGGGGCTACGCATACATAAAACAGGAATAATAATAGTACTTGCCTTCTAGTGTCGTTGCAGAAATTAAAGGGGATAATGATGTTGGACATAAGGACTTCGCCTAGTGACTTGCAAATAGTATGTGCTGATTAAGAATTAGATATTGTTATCATCTAATTATACACTGACCTTCTAGGTAATATGATGGTTTTGGATTTGGAGTAAGACAGACCTTGTTTAGATTCCAAATGTGCCACTAACTTGCTGTATGTCCCTATAGAGTTTATTTAAAGTCTAAGAGGCTAATTTTCTCATTTGTATAATACAGATATTAAATCACGCCTTATACAGTTGTTTTGAAGATTAAATGAGATAATACAGGGGCTAGCACCTGCTAGCTTTGGTTAGTGTATTATACAAATGGTGTTAACTGTGCTATAGTCTGAGCCCTGTCATGAATTGAATTGTGTCCCCCGCAAAAATATGTTGAAATTCTAATCCCTTCACTTGTGAGTGTGATCTTGTTTGGCTAAATAGAGTTTTTCTCTGCAGATGTTATCAGTTAGGTTAATAAAGTCATACTGGAGTAGGGTAGATCCTAACCTTAACACAGGGGAAGCCAGCCTATGAGACTGATCTACAACGCCAAGGAACAGCAAGAAATATCTGGGGCTACAGAGGCTGATCAGAAGACAGGCCTAGCGATCTTTTTCTGAAAGGTCACAGCCTTGAAAACCCCATGGATCACTTCTACTCCGCACACGTGGGGTCGTCATGAGTCAGAGCTAACTAGAGGGCAAGTAACAGGAACAACAGGGGCTGAAAGAGACAAGGGGATCTTCCCCGAGAGCCAAGCAGAGGGAGAGCATAGCCCTGCATATGCCCTGAATTGGGACATCTAGCCTCCAAAATTGTGAGACAGTAAATTTCTGGTCTTTAAGCCACTCACTTCATAGTATTTTGCTATGGAAGCCCTAGGACACTAAGACAGACCCAGCTGCAGTTTATCCATTTCTTTCCATTAGAGCTCTTGTCTTATAATGCTGTTGTTAGGTGCCATTGAGGAGTCTATTTGTCACTCATAGCAACCCCATGTGACAGAGTAGAACTGCCCCAAAGGGTTTTACGTGTTGTAATCTTAACAGAAGCACATTGCCAGGTTTTTTCCTTCTGCAGAGGCACTGGGTTTATCTGAACCACCAACCTTTTGGTTAGCTACCAAGGGCTTAACTGTTCTGGCACCAGGGCTCCCATTGTCCTATTATAGAGGTTCTCAAAGTGTGGTTCATTGTAGTCCTTGATATGCTTTGAGGGATATGTGAGGTCAAACTATTTTCATAATAATACTAAAATATATAGTGTCTTTTTTTTTTCTTTTTTTTTATTGTACTTCAGGTGAAGGCTGACAGAACAAATAGTTTCTCATGTAACAATAGCACACATGCTGTTTTATGACATTGGTCAACAACCCCACAACATTTTAACCCTCTAACTTCTCAACCATTTTTTTGGTGAAAATACACATAGCCAAAGATACACCATTTCAAAAATTTCTACATGCACAGTTCAGTGACATT
>NW_004443955.1:19461655-19478592 GCF_000243295.1 Trichechus manatus latirostris
ACTGCTCTGATTCCCTGTTGTATTTCTTTTGGTTTTGGATAGTCCTCGAGAGTTCATTTCCTAGATTGGGATCTGGCTGGTACGATCCTGTGTCCTAGATTTTGCCTGTGAGCTGAAGTTGTTTGTTCTCAGATCGAAGAACTCCCTTTAATAATTCTTGTAAGTTTGGTTTGACTTTTACATATTCCATTAGTTTCTGTTTATCTGGAAATGACCTAATTTCCCCATCAAATTTGAACAAGAGTTTTGCAGGATATATTATTCTTGGCTGACAATTTTTTCCTTTCAAGATTTTATATATGTGATCCCATTGCATGCTTGCCTGCATGGTTTCTGTCGAATAATCTGAGCTTAGTCTTATTGTTTCTCCTCTGTCTGTGACTTCTTGTTTTTCACGAGCTGCTCTCAGGATTCTTTGTTTGTCTTTGGTTTTGGCGAGTGTGATTATGATATGCCTTGGTGATTTTCTTTTGGGGGTCTCTCCTATATGGGGTTCGTTGAGCTTCTTGAATAGCCAGCTTTACATCTTTCATGATATTGGGGAAGTTTTCTGTCAGCAGTCCCTCAATGATCCTCTCTGTGTTTTCTGTTTTCTCACCTGTTCTGGAATTCCTATCACTCGTAAATTTTTGCCTTTGATTGTATCCCAGATAACTCTCAGGGTCTCTACATTTTTCTGTGTTCTTTTTTCTGAGTTTTCCTCAAACAGAGTTGTATCCAAGTGTTTGTCTTCAATTCCACTGATCCTGTCTTCCACCGTTTCAAATCTGCTTCTCAGCCCTTCTATGACACTGTCCATTATTGAAATCTTGTTTTTTATCCGTTGGATTTCTAATTGTTGTCTTTGGATAATTTCTAGGTTTGAATTTATTTTAGCATTTTGTTCCTGCATTATTTTCCTGAATTCTTCCAATTTTTTGTCTGTATTTTCCATGAATTTGCCTATTTTTTCCTCACGTTTGTCAGCTTTTTGCCTTCAGCTCTTGGATAATTCTGAGTATTAGAGATTTGAATTCCCTATCAGATAGTTCTAGTGCATTTTCTTCCACTGGAGAGTCATCTGGTGTTTTATTTTGAATGCCTACTGGAACCATCCTGTCCTGTTTTTGTAAATGTTTTGATATTTGTCTGCTGTCTTTGGGGCATTCAGTAGTTATTTTTCTCATTTATTGATTGTAGATTTGTTTGGTTCAACCCCCCCCCCCTTTTTTTTTTTTAAATTGACTATGTATGAGCAGGCGGACTGTGTGTTCTTTGTTGTTTGCTCATCTATGGGCACAATACTTTTCTCCTCCTTCTCCAATTGGCAGGGTTAGTCACTCAGGTATGGTACGGCAGGGCAGGTCTAGCTGAAGAGGAGTTACTGGGATGGGTTGTTTGTGGCACTTACTACAGCCACCAGAGCTGGTCAGTAATCAGTGCAGGCCAGGTTCCAGTAGGCCATGCCTGTGCTGCTTGGTGGTGTGATGTCAAGCGCACGGTGCAGATAGGCAGGATGCAGCTGGGAGATTGTTATGTGTGGAGCTCAGGTGGATATGGGATTGAGGAGAGAGGAACAAGAGCCAAAAACAAACAAACAAACAAAAAAGAATGGTAGGGGAGCTTGCCGTTGGAGTGGAGAGATGAGAGACTATGAAATGGAGAAAAACAGAAAGGGGAAGAGGAAGAAAAGAACAGAAAAGAAGGAATAAATAAAAATCAGAAAGCTTAAAGAACCGCAAAGTTCCCAGGGATCCCACTGGTGCAGCTATGATGTATGGGGAAGTCGTTCTCAGGTGTTGCAGTACAGCCTGGCTAGAAGGCGTAGAGGTATACAATGCCATGTATTCTGGGAACAGAAAGAGGAAGAAGACATAAAGAGATAAGGAACTGAGCAATGTAGAAAGACAAAAAGCAAAAAAGAGGAAAAAGAAAACAAAAGAAATTTAAAAAAAATAAGAAAGTCCCCCCAAAAATCAGAAAAAAAAAAAAACAACGAAAAAAGAAATGCCCTCTGGGATCCCTCTGCACGTCTGTGCAAGCCGAGTGGGAAGTCTCCTTGCCACGCAGCTCTGCCTGGCCAGAAAGCGGTCCCAACTCAAGAAAAGGAAAAGAAAACAAACAAACAATTCAAAACAAACAAATGAACAAAAGCCCCGGGATCCCACCAGCACGGCAGCCCCGACCGGGCAGCAGCTCCACACTTGAACAGAGCTCCACAGCCCCTCAGGAAGAAGCAAAGATGGTGCACGGAGCCAGGTGTTTGAGCAAAAGGAGGGGGAGGTGGCTAGAGGTAAGGAAGAAATCAAAAGAAGCAGAAAAAAAAGCAACACTAGCAGCCAACAAATGGCACTCAGACAGCCAGCTAGTACAGGCTGGTGTTTCTCGGACAACAGACCATGTCCGCAGGAAGCAGAGGGGGCCGAGTGTGGGTGAGGAAGGGTAGGGATTGGGAAAGCGTATATCACAAATTACTGGAGCTCTGCAGCCCCTCAGGAAGAAGCAAAGATGGTGCATGGAGCCAGGTATTTGAGTGAAAGGAGGGGGAGGTGGTAAGAGGCAAGGAAGAAATCAAAAGAAGCAGAAAAAAGCAACTCCAGCAGCCAACAAATGGCACTCAGAGAGGTGGCCCATTCAGGTGTGTGGAATCCAAGCAGCCGGTGTTTCCTGGTAAAGAGATTGTGGCCACGGGAAGCAGAGGAAGCCGAGTTGAGGCGAAGAAGGGTGGGGGGTGGGAAAGCATATATCGCAAATTACCGGTTGTTTTCTCTCCCGCTGGACACTCTGTGAGGCTGCTTTCTCGTACCCCGTTTGCTGGTCTCCGATAGGAGTCCAAGACGGTGGATCCGCACTGGGTTAGCTGGTAGGGGACCTCTGCATGAATCTCTCCTTGTTCTCCATTCTATGTCAGTTTTCTCACTCCATTTGGTGCTTGTCTGAGTTATTTATCTCTTCATTTGATGTTTTAGGGTTTCAGGATTGTTGTATTCTCTGTTCAGCTTAGTTTTTCAGATCTTTGCTGTGGAAGGACGGCATGGTGCTTCTGCCTAGAGCACCATTTTGCCAGAAAGCCTATGTTGTGTCTTTTTAACTTATTTCTCACATGTATGCACTAGAGTTTTCTTGAGGCTACATGACCTGTGGTGACATCATGACTCTGAAGTTAGTGTGTGATGGGTTTATAATTATCTTTTTACAATTAGATTTATAGATAAACATTTTAAACTTTTCTTTTCCCCATTTTAATTCTTATTGTAGGGTATATTGCTAAACACAATCTACATTTTAAAAAAAATTATTTGAGTGTCCTCAATAATTTTTAAGAGTATAAAGGGGTCCTGAAACTAAAAAGTTTGAAAAGCACCGTCCTATTATATTGCAATTTATTTATATGCAGACGTCTCCCCTAGGCAATTTTTAAAAACGAGTGCTATGTTTACCTTTGTGTTTCTAGATCCTGCTCAGTAACTATACTCAGTAAAGGTTTGATAGCTCTGCGTTGAGAAAACTAAGGATTAACTCTTATTTACATTGGGTGTTGTATCTCTCCACCTGAAATATAATCTCATTAATATGTACATTTCTTGAATACTTTTGTTTTCCCCTCCTTATGACATCAAACCATGCTTTATATGAATCAGCTCTCCTGGGACCCTTGTTAAATTGTGTACACTATGAGTAGGGACATGTTCTTCTTTCCTGTGGTGAGGTAGAGGTCCGGGGCACTGCCTGACTGTGAGGCAGCCCCACAGAACCCTTGGGTTTCAGACCCATCCTGAGTTGGAGCTGTAGTTCTGCTTCTTCTGGACACAGCACGATCACAAAACGGTGAGACTTGACAGCTTCATTTTCTCAGCATCAACACCTTCTGCCACATTCTTGTGTTATTCCAAAAATGCTTGTGGAAGGATTCCAGACCTGAACCAAACTTACTATTGTCGAGTCGATTCTAACTCACTGTGACTCCATGTGTTACAGAATAGAACTGTGCTCCATAGGGTTTTCTTGGCTGTAATCTTCATGAAGGCAGCTCACCAGAACTTTCTTCCACTGCACCACTTGGTGGGCTTGAACCACCAACCTTTAACTTAGCTGTCTAGTTAGTAGATTAGGTTAACAGTCTAGCACAAACCATTTGTGCCACCTAGATTATCATTCAGTTATTCCCTACTTCTTCAGCCTTTTCTCCTGATGTTCTCTGCCCTTGCTAACTCCTGCTGCAACTTAGTTACAAACACCTTCTGACACATCTGGGTCTTGACCCACATTATCTCCTCCTCCTAACATTTCCTGCTCTTTTCTCTACCTATCAAAATCTACCTTCAAGGCCCTAATTTACTGCCATATTTCCATGAAACCAGTAAGAATCAATCACCCTTCCTCAGGGTTCTTGGTACTTATCTCAATCTATGGGATAAAACAGACTAGCTTTTCCAATACACTGTGAGCTCCTTAAGGAAAGGAAATATTTTTCATTCATTGCTGTCAAACACTGTGCATTGCTTTTAATAGGAGCTCACTAAAAGTGCTTGTACTATGAAACGTTTCCAAAAGGAAAAAAAGAGGCAACTTTTATCTCCTAGGGCTGCATATTTGGAATCTCTTGATGTGTTTGACAATGAGCGTTTTCACTGCTGCCTATAATAACCTGGATCTTCAGTGGGCAAATAACATGCAGTGAATGCTTGCTGAGTGCAAATATCTGTGCTAGGTGCAGGGGTAACAAAGCCCTAGACCTAAGGTGCAAATCACAGAGAGTGGAGTTCAGTGGAAGCACGGTGTAAACCACCAAGAGCTGAGATTGGCTGGTTGATGAGAAAGATACTGGCAAAAGGAGAAGAAGAAAGTTGACTGAGCAAAAGTCAGATCGTGGAGTGTCTTGTACAACATACAAAAGAGTTTGACTCTTTACCATGTACAGTTCTATACAATAATGTGATAGGAAGTGGTGGAAAATTGTTGGCTCCCAAAGGAAAGAATTACAGGCTCACACACCACGTGCCATCAGTGTTTCTCCAAAACCACAGGGCTGATATCACTGAAGAGGCCCAGCCTGAGAAAGACATTCTAGACTAAGGGTTCCATTCTACTCAAGCAAACTGCATTTGAGTATATCATCCCATCTCTAAACGTTTCGAAAATTAGTAGCACAATCTGATACTGACGTTTTTCCGGAGTATGTCATGACCTCTCCCACCCATTTCTGTCCAGTCGATTCCAAATCATGACCACCAAGCACTGCAAAATTGGGTAGGAAATAGCCCACAGGCAGGCTATTCTGGCATGTCTTTCCGACTTTCCAAGAGAATCTCAAATGCTTTTATTTCTCAGGGAAATATAGTATTCCCCTCTCAGCCCAAAGTTAGTTCTTTATCTTCAAGTCACTATAAACAAATACAGTTTTGGCAATCAGCGCTGGGAAAAGGATAATGCTGATGTGGTTAACGAAAATACCACTTTCACTCAGCCTCTTCTTTTCCCAGAATGTCACAGCTGTTTCATGTTCCCTTGTGTCCTTCAGTTGCACTACATTTTGTTCAGCTTTAAGTGGGCAAAACAGAATCTCTGCTTTCTCTGGAACATGGCTTTCTGTCTCTGAAATGAAAGCTCTGTTTTAAGCATTAAGACTCTTGGTTCCCAATTTACCAGTTGCCCTCCATGTAAAGCAGCAACAATCTCCCCAGGGCACTCGAGTAAATGAGGTTACACTCTCTACAATTAATGAAACGCATTAATATCATTACATTTTTCTCCACTTGTTTCCCCAAAATTTTGAGTAAGGTTTTCAGGCATCTCTGCTTTATGCTGCAAAGCAAGAAGAATGATGTTGAATAAAAAGGGACATAAACAAGGTATTTTAAACTAAGGGGGAAACCACTTTACAGCCTTCTCAGTCCTAGATGACCTTTTTTGATGAATTGTGTTGACCTGAGATTACATTGGTTTAGTAGACTTTTCTTAAAGACATAACATGCTCATTTGCTTTTATATTAAACATTTAATTTAATTTATTTGTCTGATGCTAGATATGGAGTTATTCTGGAGAATATTTCTTCTATTTCCTAATAAGAGTAAATGCCAATTTTGGTAGTATCAGGAAGTAACCAAAAATAAATAAATAACTAGTGCAAACAATGACAATATTCTAATACTACTACAAATACCTGTGTGACTTAAATTCATATATACTCATAGAAAATGGAGAATTACATCAAAATGTTAATTAATCTTATAATATTATCAGTGTATAATCAGATTACTGATGATTACTAACCCAATGATTATGATTTATTAAATTTTTAAAAATTTGTCCACTATGAGCTTATCTTACTTTTAAAATAAGAAAAAATAATACACATTAATTAAAAATTCAAAAATACATACTTTGAAATTATTTATTTATACATTGCCTTGATTAAAAAACTGACTTTAGGCAATTTTTGACTTGGTGGCAGTGAAATTCATCTCTTGATTATCTTGAACATTAGGAGAGATCATTTCATACATTCATCATATATTTATTGTCAACCTACTGTGTGCTAAGCACTGTGCTGGAGTCATGGATATAATTCAGAACATCTGGTTAAAACACACACACCCATACACACACACACACACACACACACAGAGCACTGAAGATGTAATTTGATTGTCCCCTCAGCAGATTTACCTTTCTAATTATGCTTTTCTTAAACCCGTATTAAAATTAGTTAGCATTCCCAAAGCACAAAGCCACTCATGGTGGGGGAAGTGGCTTTGGAGTAAAAGTAAGCTCCGGGGATTAGCATTTCAAGCTCTCCAGTCTTTTCCTACACCAAAAGGACTAAAGCAAGCCCTCTGCTGCAGAAAGTGTTGTGATGATTTATGGCTCCACTAATTCCTCATGTGTTGGGCTATAAGCAGCAGACCCCTGGCTGTCAGAGATGACATCTTTCAGATGGGAAGTCAAGACGATCATTAAAGCATCCATGGTATGTACCACCCGTGCAGGACGGTTGTTAATTCTAATGATCCTGGCTGCCTTCCAAGCTAGGACACCATGTGCTACCTCTCTTGAACAGTCCCCTGAAATTTCAGCTGAGGAAGTTGCTTTTCAGTTACCATGCCCATCTATCTGGAGTGTCTCAGACAGCTGCTAGACAGATGCCGTGGCATACTCCAGACACGACTGGTTTCAATACTGGGCATAATAATGTCATTGCAACCACTGTTTTGGATTTAGGGTTCAAATAAGCTAGTTTCAATGGGAATTATAACTAACATTATTAATAATGCTGACTATAATGGTTGCACTATGATGGAAGTAAAATTATTTTGAAAATGGTTGGGGCAGTAGTTAAGCGCTCAACTGCTAACCAGAAGATCAGCAGTTCGAACCCACCAGCCACTCCGCAGAAGAAAGATGTGGCAGTCTGCTTCAGTGAAGATTACAGCTGAGGAAACTCAATTGGGCAATTCTGCTCTGTCCTATATGGTCCCTATGAGTTGGAATTCAATTAGACAGCAATGCGTTTGATTTTGTTTAGATCCTGAGTTTGATTTAATTTGAAGAAGTTAAGTGTGACCGATAATGTTTTCCTTTTGCCCACTACTTTAAAGCCCTGTTGTCTGATGGCTCAAATAGATATTGTTCTCATTTTATAGCTGAACAAATTGAGGCTCAGAGAGTATAAATAATAGCTTGTTCAAGGTCACGTGGTAAGTGAAAAAGTCTAATTTCTCCCCCATTACACTGTTGTCTACTCCCATTAAACTGTGAAATCCAGGAGGGCCTAGAACAAGTCAGTCCCACTTATACAGCACTTAGCACCCTGCATAAGACATAAGAAGCACTCAATATAAATTTTGAATAAACTAATAGAAAAAAGGGTTGTTCTAAACTCACGTTTCCATCCAGTCAATTCTCCTACATCTATTCAAGGAAAGGAGGAATTAAGACAAATTCCATGGTGGACAAAGCTTAGGGTGACTAGCAAAGAAGGAAGAGCAAAGCACGTGAAGGTCAAAGATGTAAAATGCCTGGCTGCAAACTCTGTTCTAAGGCTCTGTTTGCTCTGGGATTATGGAGCCTCAACATTTACCCTAACTCTGTGGTGTCAACTAATAAGAAAATTAAAGATGATAACACAGTGTGACAATCTGGGACACATTCTACAGACACATTTCTGGGGATCTACAAATTCTCTACAATTACTTTCTGTCTTTTTTTTTTTTTTTAATGAATGTATGAATGTATCGACTTAAGCCTATTCTGAACTATTTGGAAACTAAATTTTGCCACTCAGTTTTGGCACCAGAATTTGAATGTTTTTGTTTTTGATAGTATCAACCAAAATGAAGGCTGAATTGGATTGGATTTTATTATTTAAACAAAGGTATTGCAAAGATGAGCACTATACTAACTTTGGAAGCAGACGTATTGAGAAGATCATGTTTTCACGTAAAGCAGACGTGCAATTTTATGAACAGTAGGAATAGTGCTAAAAAGACAAAAAGGAATTTTCCTATTCCCAACTTTAGCAATAATTAATTAGGTTCTCATTTAATACAGGTATCCATAATACACTAACACCAACGTTATATTCAAGTGAACAAGAAAGCTACGGACATCTATTAAGTGTCTCATTAAAACTAATTTTTGAAGATTGTTCACTTGCAGAGTTTGGTTAAAGTTTGAGGTACTATAATCCCAGAGCAAACAGAACCTTGGAGTAATTATTAAGCATATAGTACGTACGTTGTTGTGTAGTATACAAAATCTGCACTAATATTAGCAAAATTGAAATAAAGGAATACGTTCAAAGCACATCCATACCTGAGGTTTCTACTAAGAATCTCAACTTTTAGATTTTAGCAAAATAAAATCATCCACCGGATTAAAAATAATAATGTTGATTGATTTTTATTGGCTTTATGATTTCACATGTATTTAATTAATGAATTTGCTTTGAACTTTTAGTTGTAATTATAAGCATAAAGATTTTGTACCTAGTTTTATATGTATTTAAGTAATATTACAATAAAAATGACTTAATTCAATGCTATATCCTCTAAGAATTCATTTCCTCAACAGAAACCACATCATTGTCAAATTTCCAGAAATTACCTTATTGTTACTGATTTTCACAAAGCATGCAGAAGATATTGAGGATTTACTATGTGAAAGACATTGTCACATACAAAAATGAGTAAGACTTGGTTCTTCTTTTGAAGTTCCCAGACCAATGGAGAAAATATATAAGCAAATCAATATAAGGCTACTTAGAATATATGTTAACTAGGTTAGCTTATAATCATCCATTTTTGTTTCCACATAGACTCAAAAAATAAGAGAGAATCCCAGTGAAACATTGACTCCTTTTAGCATTAGTTCTCTAAAATACGTGTGCTTTTCAAGGAAAAAAAAAAGAAAAACGTATTTTTCGGTACAGCTCCCATCCAGCCCAGAATTAGAACAAGTTAGACGATGAATGATGAACTATTGGAGAGGTAAGCAGAGGGCTGTGGTAGCTCAAAAGAGAACAATTTCTTTCTCTTTGTGAGAAGATTCATAGGAAAGAAAGAAGGGGGATGGGGTCAAGGAAAGTGGTGTTTTAATTGATTCTCAAAGGATAAGCAGAATTTCAACAGAAAAAAGATTTTAGTGACAAAGGGAAGAACATATGTAGTGGCCTAGAATAATTAAAAAAAAAAAACTTTGTTTATTGGGGGTAACAGGGAAAAGTCTAATGTAATAGAATGAATGAGAAGTGATGATGCTGCATAATAGGTAAGATCAACTTGGAAAAGACCTTAATGTCAAGATAAGGAATTTTGACTTTTATACCATGGAGAGTGGGAAACATCAGATTTTTTTTTTTTTTTTTTTTTGCAGAAGAGTGATATTATCACGTCTAAGTTGAGAAAGATAACTCTGATGGCTGGGTGTAGGATGGATTGTAAAAGGAAGTTTGGAGAAGCAAGGAAAAAAATTAGGGTACTATTGTAATGACCCAACTAAGTGATAAGACCTACAGACTCATGAAGAGACAAAGCCTTATAGAGATAGAGTTGATCAGATGTGATGTTTGGCTTATGGATAAAGCATGGGAGGAGAGAGTGCCTGTTAGATAAAGAGTGATTCCATTTACTGAGACAGGTAACATAGGAAGAAAAAAACTCTGGAAGGAAGAAACAAATTAGATGTTGGACATATTGATTTGAAATACAGTTTGCATGTTGTAGATTTTTAATATACTCGTTCTCTAATATGTGAGTTTTAAAAATTAATCAACAATCCCTTTTAGAATTTAGTAGTCATATTATGTGTTAAAAGGAGACATAATCAGCACAGAGCATATAGCAGATAACTGAGTGTCAAGCCCACAATATCCAGGATCAGCATAACCCAAAGGATAATCGTTAGTCACTGACGAAAAAGTGCGGAAAGATGCAGGGAGACATTAACAGAAAGTACAGTGGAACACACAGTTTGAAGCTATCTATTTTACGTCTTTGACCTTCACATGCTTTGCTCTTCTTTCTTTGCTAGTCACCGTAAGCTTTATCTATGATGGAATTTGCCTAATTCCCCTTTTCCTTGAATAGATGTAAGAGAATTGACTAGATGGCCTTGTTTTCTACATTTGAAGGTGGCATGTTTATCTAAAAATAAAATGTCTACTATCTGCTAAAACCTGTGTTAGTTGCTGAATATACACAGCTGAAAATCTCCATTCTCAAGTGGCTCACAATCTAGTGGTGTCAACTAACTAAGAAAATAAAAGAATATAACACAGTGTGATAACTACTATGCCAGAGCCTTATCTATATAATCTTAGAGGAAGGATACATAATTTAGCTTTGTTGAGAATCTCAGAGGGCTTTTAAGAGTGGTAATATGTTCATTGAGTCCCATCAAATGAGTGGGGTTGGTCATGGAGAAGTGGGGGAAGGCTGAAGAAGAATGTATGTGCAGATATGGGGAACATGAAGAAACATGGCGGACTGGGAAAGTTTCAGGGTCTTCGATGTTACAATGTGGCTGGAATAAGAGGGCATTGGAGTGTAGCAGTACATGAGGCTGGAGTAGAAGGTCAAATATCAATGACAAAGGACATTATCAAACTTGGACTTGAGCCTGATAGCAGCAGGGGGCATCATATTAGGTGACTCAGTGTAATTAGCAATATTTACTTGTTATTTATATTATTAAAATAATATTTATTTTAGAAAAACTATCTCTAAGTTTAGCTAATTTTATGAATGACCTTAATGGATAATGGAGTTGATTTCTTGCTCTACCCCAAGAGACAGTCTTTGTTTGACTCTCAGACCAGAGATTTGGTCCATATTCCCCCTGGAAGGCCAAGCTCTTTTAATACAGACATTCTAAATTTGTTCCCAGACCGACTGCCTAATCACCAAAGAAGGGCTGGGAAGGGGTGAGAGGCAAGGCACAATTAAATATGCTTCCATGTTTCATCAACTGTTGTTCATAAACCAACAAAGGCTTTCCTGTACCACATGAAAAATCAGGAGAAGCTTTCCTTCTGAAGTCCATCTTCCCCTTTCTAGCCAGAGGTACCTCCTGAAGAGGAGAATTAATAGAGCTTTATGGAGTTCCTGGAAATGAGCTAGAAAATTCCAATTTGAGTACATTATAAAATACATTTCCAGGACTTCTGGGCAACATGGTGCTATAGGCAGAAGCACCACGCCATCCCTCCACAGCAAAGATCCGAAAAACTAAGCTAAACAGAGAAAACGGCAATCCTGAAACACTAAGCATCAAATGAAGAGATAAAGAATTCAGCCAAGCACCAAATGGAGTAAGAAACTGCAACAGAGAACAGAGAGTGAGTAGAGATACATGCAGAGGTCCCCTATCAGCTAACGCAGTACGGATCTGCCATCTTGGACTCCTATCAGAGATCAGCGGACAGGGGGTATGAGAAAGCAGCTTCACGGAGCATCCAACAGGAGACAGAACAACCAGTAACCAGTGATATACGCTTTCCCACCCCCCACCCTTCTTCACATCCACTCCTCCTCCTCTGCTTCCTGCGACCACAATCTCTTGGCCGGAAAGAACCAGTTTCACTCCAGTGTTGCTTTGATTCCACCTGCCTGCCCAGACTGACCGGCTCCCTAAGTGCCATTTGCTGGCTGCTGGTGTTGCTTTTTTCTGCTTCTTTAGATTTCTTCCTTACCTCTCACCACCTCCTCCTCCTGTCTCTCAAGTATGTGGCTCCGTGCACCATCTTTGCTTCTTCCTGAAAGTTTTGAAACACTGATTAAATGTGAAACTGCTTCCCAGCCTGTGCTGCCACACTGGTGGGATCCCAGGGCTTTTTTTTTTTTTGGTTTGTTTTGAATTGTTTGTTTGTTGGTTTCTTTTTCTTTTTGAATTGGAAACCAGTTCTAGCTGGGCAGTACTGTGCAGCTTGGGACCTACCCCCTCAGTTTGCGCAGATGCCCAGAGGGATCTCTGAGGTCATTTCTTTTTTCTTTTTGGGGGGAGGAGATTTCTTTTTTTCATTTTTTTTGGGGGGGAGGGGGTTTCCTGCTTGTTTTTAAATTATTTTTATTTGTTTTGTTTTTTTCCCCTCTATTTCCCTTTTTGCCTTTCTTCATTACTCAGTTTCTCATCTCTGTATACTTTCTTTTTATTCATGTCCCCTGAATACCTGGCGCTAAGTGACACCTCTACCCTTTCTAGCCAGGCTGTACTTCACGGCCTTGGAGCAACTTTCCCAGAACTTGCAGCCGCACCAGTGGGATCCCTAGTTTTTCTTTCTTTTTTCTTTCTAATTTTTATTTGTTCATTTTTTTCTTTTCTTTTTTTCTTCTCTTTTTTCTTTTGCTCCATTTAATAGTCTCTTATCTCTCCACTCCAAAGGCAAGCTCCCCTAGCACTCTTTTTTCTTTGTATGATTTGGCTTCCATTCCTCTCTCCTCACTCTCCTCTCTCCCATACCAATCTTAGTTCCACACATCACAATCTCTCCCCTCCATCCTGCCTACCTGCACAGTGTGCTGAACATCACACCACCAAGCAGCCCAGGAAAGGCCTACTAAAACCTGCCCTACACTGATTACCAGCCCTCCCTGGTGGCCATAGTAAGTACCACAAACAACTCATCCCAACAACTGTTCTTCAGGTAGACCTGCCGAGCTGTACCATGTCTGAGTGACTGACCCTCCAATTGGAGAAGGAGGCAAAAAGCATTGTGCCCACAGATGAGCAATTAACAAAGAACACACAGCCTGCCTGCTCAGACATAGCCAAATAAAACAAAAAATCAGGATGAAACAAATAAATCTACAATCAATAAATGAGGAAAATAACTACTGAATGCCCCAAAGACAGCAGACAATATCAAAACATTTACAAAAACAAGACAGGATGGTACCAATAGGCATCCAAAATAAAACACCAGATGACTTGCCAGTAGAAGAAAAGGCACCAGAACTACCTGATAGAGATTTCAAATCTCTAATATTCAGAGCTATCCAAGAGTTGAAAAAACAGATAAAAATGAGGAAAAAGTAGACAAATTCATGGAAAATACAGACAAAAAAATGGAAGAATTCAAGAAAATAATACAGGAACAAAATGTTAAAATAAATGCACAACTAGAAATCATACAAAAAACAGCAATTAAAAATCCAAAAGATAAACAACAAGATTTCAGAAATGGTCAGTGTCATAGAAGGGCTGAGGAGCAAGTTTGAAACGAAGGAAGATAGGATCAGCAAAACTGAAGACGCAAACTTGGATACAACTCTGTTTGAGGAAAACTCAGAAAAAAGGACAAAGAAAAATGAAGAGACCCTGAGAATTATGTGGGATACAATCAAAAGCAAAAATTTTCAAGTGATTGGAGTTCCATAATGGGGAGAAAACAGAAAACACAGAGAGGATCATTGAAGAATTGCTGACAGAAAACTTCCCCAATATCATGAAAGATGAAAAGCTAGCCATCCAAGAAGCTCAATGAACCCCATATAGGACAGACCCCAAAAGAAAATCACCAAGGCGTATCATAATCACACTCGCTAAAACCAAAGACTAACAAAGAATCCTGAGAGCAGCTTGAGAAAAACAAAAAGTCACATACAGAGGAGAAACAATAAGACTAAGCTCGGATTATTCGGCAGAAACCATGCAGGCAAGAATGCAATGGGATGACATGTATAAAACCTGAAAGAAAAAAATTGCCAGACAAGAATAATATATCCTGCAAAGCTCTCGTTCAAATATGATGGTGAAGTTAGGTCATTTCCAGATAAACAGAAATTAAGGGACTATGTAAAAACCAGACAACTTACAAGACTTATTAAAGGAAGTCCTTCGATCTGAGAACAAACAATATCAGACCACAGGCTGAATCTAAGACACAGTACTGTACTAGCCAGATACGAACCTAGGAAATGAAATCTTAAGGACTATGCAAAAACCAAAAGAATTACAAAGGGGAACCAGAGAATTTAATCTGTAAATGACAACAGCATGAGAACAATAAAAGAATAAAAAGTGTAGCTATAGAACCTTCTATTGGAGAGGAAGTCAAGTGATACCAAGTAATAATAGGCTGGTACAAATCCAGGAAGATAAGGGTAAATTTCAAGGTAACCACAAAGAAAGTTAACAAACCTAGTCATCAAAATAAAGAAGAAAAACATAAAGTCTCAGTAAAACCAAAACCTACAAAAATGAAAAAAAAATCCACAAACAAAAGGAATCCAGTACAGGAGAGGAAGAGGAACAAACAAAACATCAGCACCACAAAAAAAAAGCACTACAAAATGCAATCCCACTCCTAGGAATACATCCTGGAGAAATAAGAGCTGTCACACTAATAGACATATGCACATCCATATTCATTGAAGCACTGTTCACAATAGCAAAAAGATGGAAACAACCTAGATGCCCATCAACAGATGAATGGATAAACGAGCTATGGTACATACACAATGATGTATTATACAAAGATAAAGAACAAAGATGAATCTGTGAAGCATCTCGTAACATGGATCAAACTGAAGGACATTATGCTGAATGAAATAAGTCAATCACAAAACGACAAATATTGTATGAGACCACTACTGCATAACTCCTGTAAAAGTTTACACACAAAAAGAAACAATCTTTGTTGGTTACGAGGGATGGTAGGGATGGGGGGGGAACTAAATAGATAAACGGCAACTTTGGTGAAGGGTAAACAGTACACATTACCGGGGAAGCCAACACAACTTGTACGAGAAAAGGTCATGGAAGCTTCATAGACACATCCAAACTCCCCGAGGGACTGAATTGCTGGGCGGAGGGCTGTGGGAACCATGGTCTCAGGGAACATCTAGCTCAACTGGCATAACAGTTTATAAAGAAAATGTTCTACATTCTACATTGGTGAGTAGCATCTGGGGTCTTAAAAGCCTGTGAGCACCCATCTAAGATACTCCACAGGTCTCACCACTTTGGGAGCAAGGGAGAATGAAGAGAACAAGATACAAGGAAAAGATTAGTCCAAATTACTAATGGACCACAACTACCATGGCCTCCACCAGACTGAGTCCAGTACAGCTAGATGGTGCCCAGCTAGCACCACTGACTGCTCTGACCAGGATCACAATAGAGGGTCCTGGACAGAGCTGGAAAAGAATGCAGAACAGAATTCTAACTCACATGAGAAAAAGATCAGACTTACTGGCTGACAGACTGGAGAAATGCTGAGGGTATGGCCCCCGGACACCCTTTTAGCTCAGTGATGAAGCCCCTCCTGAAATTCATCATTCAGCAGGGGATTGGACAACCTCATAAAACAAAACAGGACTAACGAGGCGCAGCAGTCCAGGGACAAGGACTAGAAGGCAGGCGGGGAGAGGAAAGCTGGTGATAGGGAACTCAAGGTTGAGAAAGGACAGTGTTGACATGTCATGGGGTTGTTAACCATTGTCATAGGGCAATATGTGCACTAACTGTTTAATGAGAAAGTATTTGTTCTGCAAACCTTCATCTAAGGTACCAAAAAAAAAAAAATTATCTATGTGAGATCAAAATTGACAACAACAATTCAAAAGGTTTGATGGGAAGCCTAGGGGACAGTGAGTTGAAGACAATGGTAATGGAATAATTTGGAAAAAGGATAGTGAGAATAGCAGCACATCTGGAAGAAAGTAATCGATGTCACTGAATTGTACATGTAGAAACTTTCAAAATGATGTAACTTTGGCTATGTATAGTTTCACCCATAAAAAGGTCCTCAAGGTCAAGAAGGGATAGTGTTGACATGTCAAGGGGTTCTTAACCAATGTCATAAGGCAATATGTGTACTGACTGTTTAATGAGAAACAATTTGTTCTGTAAACCTTCATCTAAAGTACAATAAAAAATTAAAAAAAAAAATAAAGAGGAAAAACATAAAGTCTCAGTAAAAACAAAACCTACAAAAATAAAGGAAATGGAAAAAAAAAATCCACAAATGAAAGGAATTCAGCATAGGAGAGTAAGAGGAACAAAGAAAACATCAGCACCACAAAAAAAAAAAAAAAGCACTACAAAATGACAGCGATAAACTCACACCTATCAATAATTATACTGAATGTAAATGGTCAAAATGCACCCATAAAAAAATGGAGAGTGACAGAATGGATAAAAAAAATAGGATCCATCAATATGCTGTCTACAAGAGACACACCTTAGAAACAGAGAGGTAAATTTATTAAAAATCAAACGTTGGAAAAAAATATATCAAGCAAACAACTACCAAAAAGAGCAGGAGTGGCAATACTAATTTCAGATAAGACTTTAAAACAAAATCCACCATAAAAGACAAAGAAGGGCACTATATAATGATTAAAGGAATGATCCATCATGAAGACATAACCATAATAAACATCTACACACCCAATGACAGGGCTCCAAAATACATAAAACAAACTCTAACAACACTGAAAAGAGAAATTGACAGTTC
>NW_004443955.1:19480058-19481217 GCF_000243295.1 Trichechus manatus latirostris
CATTCCCCTTGAGAACAGGAACAAGACAGGGATGCCCTTTATCACCACTCCTATTTAACATTGTGCTGGAAGTTCTAGCTAGAGCAATAAGGCAAGACAAAGAAATAAAGGGCATCCAAACTGGTAATCAAGAAGTTAAACTGTCCCTGTTTGCAGATGATGTGATACTATACATAGAAAACCCTAAAGGCTCCACGAGAAAACTATTGGAACTAACAGAAAGATTCAGCAGAGTACAGGATACAAGATAAACATGGAAAAATCAGCTGGATTCCTATATACCAATAAAGACAATGGTGAAAAGTAAATCAGAAAAGCAATATTTTTATAATAGCCCCTAAAAAAGTAAAATACTTAGGAATATATCTAACCATGGATGTAAAAGACCTATACAAAGAAAACAACAAAACAATATTGCAAGAAACCCAAAGGGATCTACATAAATGGAAAAACAGACCATACTCATGGATAGGTAGACTCAACATTGTGAAAATGACAATTCTACCCAAAGCAGTTTACAAATACAACACAGTCCCAATCCACATACCAACAACATTCTTCAAAGAGATGGAAAAACTAATCATTAACTTTATATGGAAAGGGAAGAGTCCCAAATAAGTAAAACACTGTTGAAGAAGAAGAATAAAGTTGGAGGACTCACACTACCTGACTTCAGAACCTACTATACAGCTACAATAGTCAAAACAGCCTGGTACTGGTACAACGACAGATACATTGACCAGTGAAACAGAATTGAGAACCCAGATGTAAATCCATCCACCTAGGGTCACCTGATCTGCAACAAGGGTCCAAAGTCCATCAAATGGGGAAAAGACAGTCTTTTTAATAAATGGTGCTGGCAAAACTGGATATCTATCTGCAAAAAAATGAAACAGGACCCATACCTCACACCATATACAAAAACTAATTCAAAATGGATCAAAGACCTAAATATATAGCCAAAAACTATAAAGTTCATAGAAGAAAAAATAGGATCAACATTAGAGGCCCTAATACATGGTATCAACTGGATACAAACCATATCCAACAACACAGAAACTCCAGAAGATAAGCTAGATAACTGGGATCTTCTAAAAATCAAACACCTATGCTCTTCAAAAGAATTCACCAAAAGAGTAAAAAGAGAACCTACAGACTG
>NW_004443955.1:19482934-19545934 GCF_000243295.1 Trichechus manatus latirostris
CAATGAGTTGAAGACAATGGTGATGGAATAATTTGGAAAAGGATAGTGAGAATAGCAGCACAACTGGAAGATTGTAATTCATGTCACTGAATTGTACATGTAGTAATTTTTGAAATGGTGTATCTTTGGCTATGTATATTTTCACCCAAAAAAAAAAAAGGTCCTCCAGTGTCGAGAAGGGAGAGTGTTGACATGTCGTTGCGTCGTTAACCAATGTCATAAGACAATATGTGTACGTGATGTTTAATGAGAAACCATTTGTTCTGTAAACCTTCACTTAAAGTACAATAAGAAAAAAAATTTTTTTAAATAAATAAAATACATTTCCAAATTTCCCTTCAGTATTCCTAATTTCCAATTCCTCTTAAGTCCCTAACAGTTCTGCTCCAGACAGATGAAGGCCTAAGTGTTTTAATATTAAACAATTAGAGAAAGGCTTACTATACCTCATTGCATACTAGTGTGAAAACACAATGTCCTTTATCTTTTTAGTGAAAATGCTCATGTGAGTATGCACATATATGAATGTGTTTGTATGAATCAACAAAAGAGTCAGTTTGGTGGAAATATTCATTCATTTGAATTTAAAGGCAAAACCTCCACCAAAAATATACTGAGAATTGTCACTGCCATTCTATTTGAGAAGCTGAGGTGTTTTTTTCTGCTAAATATATTTATTTTTCCATTATTTTAGTATAGGCATTTTAAAGTATGAGAGAAAGTTGAAAAAATTGTATAGTGAAGGCTTGTGGTAGATAGAATTTTACCTCCTGGCCGCGATTTCCTCCCCTGGTGTACAAACCTAGTTATTCAATCACACATTATTCTAGGTGCCTCTGTGGCAGGATTTTGCAGATGTAATTAAAGTCTCAAATCAGTTGACTTTAAGCTTGGGAGGTTAGTCTGATAGTCCTGACCTAAGCATATAAGCCCTTTAAAAGCACACAGTTTTCTCCAGCTGGTCAGAGAAGGGGAAGTCAAAGACTTAAATCACAAGAAGGATTTGATGCACAATTAATGACTTACAGATGGAGGGGGCTGCATAGTAAGGAATGTGGGTGGCTTCTAAGAGTGACAACTGGCTGACAATCAGCAAGGGCACTAAGAGGTTTATCTTACAACCACAAGGAACTGAATTCTGTCAACAACCTGAATAAGCTTGAAAAGGACTCTGGATAGCAACTCTGGCTAACTCCTCGCCTTCAGCTGTATGAGGTTCTGAGAGTAGAATCCAGCAAGGTCAAATCCAGACTTTTGATCTACAGAAACTGTGAGATAATTAATGGGTATTCTTTCAAGCTACTAAGTTTGTTGTAATTAGTTTTGCAGCCACAGACAATTAATGCAAGACCCATATACCCACCTCTTAGATTATACAAGTAATAATTGACTCTATTCATGACATAACTATTCATCTATCAATCCCTTTCCACCCATCTATCCATCTTATTTTTTATGAATTCTAAGGTAAGTTGTAAGCACCAGTACACTTTACCCCTAAACCTTTCAGCATACATGTAATTAAATAGTGTTTAATATTTGTGCACAGTTATTTTTAGGTAAAATTTACATGCAATAAAATGTAATATTTTTATTTGATTTGTTCATTGAGTTTTGACAAATACCTAAAAGTAGAATTGCTGGGTGGTAAAGTCGATGTAAGGAACCCTCATGGTACAGTGGTTAAGTGCTCAGCTGTTAACCAAAAGGTCAGTGGTTCAAACCTATCTGATGCTCTGAAGGAGAAAGATGTAATCTTTTGTAAAGGTTACAGCCTTGAAAACCCTGTGGGGCAGTTCTGCTCTTTCCTATATGGTCACTGTAAGTCGGAAGTGACTGAACAGCACACAGCAACAAACGTAGATGTATGTTTAGTTTTATGAGAAACTTCCACATATTTTCCCAAAGTGGTTGTGCCATTTTGCTGTCCCACCAAAAGTGAATGAGAGTTCTAGTTACTCTACATCACTGCCAACACTTGGTATTGTCAATTTTTTTAATTTTATCCACTCTAGAATCAACTCAATGGAATTTTTTTTTTTAATAAATACGTAATGGTATTCATTGTAATGTTAATTTGCATTTCTCTCATAATGAATAATGTTGAAAACTTTTTATGGAGATTATTGTTCATTTGTATGTCTTCATTTTTGAAGTGTTTGTTCAAATCACTTGCTAATTTTTAGTGTTTTATTTATTTATTTGGTATTTTTATATCCTGGATGTCTGTGAATAGTGCTTGCTTCTTTTTAAGCTTCAGTTTTCTGTGTCCTCATTCAATCTTTTTAAAAATATTTATTTCATTTGAATTTAATTTTACTTTTCTTTATTGAATATTGCCATAAATCGTAAGAATTGTCATTGTCTAGTTAGTGGTGGAGTAGGTCACTTGATCAAGATAAGACAATGGGGTGGAACGCAATACAGAGGAGAAAACAAAAACCCAATAAACATTTAGACACAAAGTTTTTGGTTTCAAACAACAAGCCCATTGATTAATGTTTGATCAAGAGAGTTTTACTACTTAGTTTTGGGTACAAGAAGGCCATGTTTTCAAAGGACTACAAAATGGGAATGAGAACAAACGATTGGGTCAATCAATTTAGATAAGATAATCTTAATGGTAACATCTGTTTCCAATCTGTGATATGGCTGAGACCAAAATTTGTTTTCCTTTCCACCATCATAATACAATTGTAATTGGGAAATGACTGTCCACATAGACTCTATTTCCCAAACTTCTTTACTTTAGATTTGCCCACATGACTAAATATCCAGTAAAATTTGAGCTGATGTACAACACTTCAGTGTCTGACACTTAAGACCCCAGCTGGAACGTGGTTGTCATGGTGGCCTTATTTCAAACATATAGAAAATGATAATGTCCTTGGGGCATGGTAGAGCATCTCTGCTCTCTTGGGCACCTGAAATACAGCCAGCCTTCACACCCTGCACTATTACATGAGGGAGAAATTAACATCTTTCTTAGTTGAGCCACTGCATTCTGAGGCCTTTTGTCAAAGCAGCTCAACTTTCACTTAATAAGTAAGGAAATAAATGTTGGTGCTTCCTAGCTATTCATCCTGGTGTGCACGTGGCATTGCTGTAAAATAGGCAAAAGGGACATCAACAAAGCAAACTTCAGCATACATATGCTGTTTATTGCTACTATTGTTTATTTATTTATTTATTAAAATTGCTATTGAAGAAGAGAATCAATTATCTGGTACCTATGGTGAAGGATTTTGTAAATGCATAACTATTTGATATTTAGAGTTATTTTTACCTTGAAGTAATTATGTTAATAAAAATGAAGTTGTATGTGTGAATGTCTTTATATAAGTTTATGTAATAAATTAATCTCAACTAAGGAAAATAAACTTGCAAAATAATAAAAAAATGAAAAGTAAAATGCCCAATTTAAAGAAAAAACTAATATTGGAAAAGACCGACACTACATTTTTTTCCTTTTAAATGATAACATTTTTATTTAAAAGCAATATTTCAAATTTAAATGAAGCATGAAAAACTAGATTAATATGTATTATTATTAGAATCATACATAGTATTTTCAAATATGAAGTACCATATTTCATTTCTGAAGGGATATTTTGAGAAAATGCATACATGTTGACAATTAATAGCACACTCTGAAACATTACTCGTTAAAAATATATCAACAAGCAAAAAAAAACGTTTGGAAGAGCACAAAAATTTCTGGTGAAAAACTAGAGATTAGTATTATAAATAATTCAAACAACAGAAAATTATTAAGAAAAAAATTTAATATTTTTGAATCCTATCACTCAGAGAAGCCACTGTTAATATTTTAGAAAACATTCTTTCACACATCCCACTTTACATTTATAATATATATATGTAATCATGGAGCCATTTTTCCTGGGGACCATATGCATGCAAAGAGTGACTGAAGCAAGTGAATCAATTTAATAAAATCCCATAACATCAGTCTAACTATGGAAGAAGAGACCATAGATTATGCAATTGATTAGTGTAATTAAATTTAACGCTAAAGAAACAATTATTATGGGATAAGGAATTAGCAATACGTTTAAACAAAGAAACTGTAACGTGAGTTTTTCCCACTGACTCTAGCTTATGTTGAGCAGTTATTACGGTCTACTTCAAGAAAGCCTGAATTTATAATAAAGTAAGTAGAAGGGAGAAAGGTGTTTTTATGTTCTCACTTAAGGAGTCACAGTGAACTACATTACTTGATAGTATCTCCAAATTAATTAAGAAGTCTGTTAGGGGTTTTCTTAATAAAGCCGGCCAATTTTTAATTCAGGTTGACATCATTGAAGATACAAACATAATTACTATTGGTCTGGAATCTTGAGATGATCTGATATCAGTTGCTGGCATATGTTCAAGCAGAGTAAAACCTCATTAATTCAGACTTCTTTACTTGAATTCCATGGTAATTTGAACAGAGTGTACTGGTCTTTATTACCTAGAAAGAAAATTTCCTTATAGGGAAAAATAATCTTAACGAAATCCTTGGGATACAATATGTAAAATATTGAATAGAACAAATTATTTAAAAAATTTGGCGGTACCCACCCATGTGTATGCAAATATAGTGACTATGCAGGGAAGACGTGTTATCTGCTCTTAAAGTACACTCAGCATAACTTCTGTTTGGAAATACTCTTAGTGTATTGTGGTTATCTGTCTATCTGCCTATCTATTTATCTTCTTACCTGCCTATCTAATCTATCTAACTCTTATAGTTTATATCTTCACTAATAAGAATGGCATTCATCCATTTTTTTTTCAGATTAATGGTATTTAATTTATTGAAGAAAAATATGTTATAGAAGTTGTTAAAACAAACCATTTTTATATAAATAATGTCTCACATTAAATGTAATATTAATGGAAGTTCAATTCAGCATCCTTAATCTTTAATCATGGCTTCAAAAGGAATTACCTTGGAAAATTATGACTGCCTAAGCTACCAGTCTGATGGTTTACTATATACCCAATGTTTCAGATTCCATTTACAATAATTGTCAACAAGAAGACGAAACCAAAAAAAAAAAAAACAACCAAACCTGTTGACATCGAGTAGATTCCGACTCATAGTGACCTTATAGGACAGAGTAGAACTGCCCCATAGGGTTTCCAAGGAACAGCTGGTAGATTCGAACTGCTGACTTTTTGTTTAGCAGCCGAGCCCTTAACCACTGCAGTATCATAAATACTAGTAGTTTTAGGTATTGGTTTCTGCATGGTGCCAATGGTTAATGCACTTGACTGATAACCACAAGGCTGGAGGTTTACGTTCACCCAGAGGCACCTCAGAAGAAGGGCCTGACCATCTACTTGGGAAAAATCAGTCACTGAAAACCCTGTGGAGCACAGTTCTACTCTGATACACATGGGGTCGCCATGAGTTGGAGTTAACTCAACGGCAACTGGTTTTACTGGTGGCTTTGAGTATCAGTCATCATTCAACAAACTTTTATTGCATACTTCTATGTGCAGACACTGGGCGAAGCACTAGGATAGAAAATGACTAAGACAGAGCTTGTGTTCTCAAGAAGCTCACAATCTTTTTGGAGATATTGCTTGCACTGTGAGAAGGCTCTTAATGGTCTTTAACTTAAGAAAAGAAGGGTACTAAATGATGTCCACAGATAATAAGGTCATGCTTGGTAGGAATGTTCATGATAATGATGATCTAATACGCATCTTACGCAGATGAATTACGGGACTATGGTTTGTGACTCTAACCAACAAAGCCTCTAGATTTTGTGGACTCTCTTTCTGTGGGAGTACAATTATAATAGTTACATTTTCTCTGTTTTCATACAGCAAAACATCTTGTCACTATGAGATTCCTCAATCTACCACCCCATGGGAAAATTGGTAGAGAGAATCCAGAGGTGCCTACCTGTGTTGGAAAGATTTATTTAGAATGCATACTCTGTGGCAGCATAGGTAAGTACATGAAAAAAAAAAAAAATGTCCTGAGATATCTTGAAGATATTTACATTGTTTGTGTTAAAATTATTCACTTATTCTGAATAAGTAATGTTGTACTGTACAAGGTTGTATAATTCATGACACTGATATGGTCCCCATGCAAAACTACTGTGCGTCCATTTCTTGACTGGGGTAAACACTGGAACGATCTACAATTTTTACAGAGTTTATTTTTTAACACTGAAAACTCCGATAAGAAAGATATATCCCGCAAGGGATAGAAAACAAACAAGTAGTAACAAAGTATCAGTTGTAAAAATGGTAATGATTGTGTTTTCAGTCTCTACGCTAAATGTGTCTTCGAACACCTTCTCTGGAAAATTCTTGATTTTTGAAAAGTATAGTCTGAACTGACAACATTCTCATTTGGGGGATACACAATTCCCAGACTCTTCCTATAACATGAAATACTTTTAAAGCTTTGAAAATAGTCGTTTAATCTCCTTTAACTTTCAACAATGGTTTCCAGGATGGAAAAAAAAAGAGGTTCTTTGGCAGAAATCCAAAGGGTGAAATACTTTCGGTTGATTTCATTTTTATTTCTGTTCAAAGCTTGACCATGGTTTCTTAAAACTGCACTAACCTTTGGGGGAGGAACAGTGGTTAGAAGAAAATTTAAAAATAAAAATAGAGGCTAATTCTCAAATTATGTCTGCAAGATATCATACAATTACCTGAATAATATATGTAAGCAATAACTTCTTGATGGCTTCTTGGTGCCGTGGTTATAAAAAAGCTGGTAACACAACTTAAAAGCTAAAAGGCAAAAGGGAGCTGCTCTAATGTGAGAGTATCTAAGAAGAAAACATATTTGCCATTTTACTGAGCATCCCAGTGTATGACACATAGAACCAAGGTCATGTGACTATTGCTGTCCTGCTCAGTGTCTCCGAAACAGTTAAGTCCATTAAGTAAGTGGCCAAAGGCCAAGGGTTCTTATCTGTTGAATAGAATGTCAACAGCTTCATTTGGTGTGGGTGTCATATGAGGATTCATTAATTAGCGTTTGCAAATCTGCTAAGAATGAAAAGCGCTAAACATTCATGATAACCAATTTCACATTCTCCAGCGATGCCTGCAGTGATTTCTGCAAGGAGAGAAACGATAGAAATAAGCTTTCATACTGCATCCACACATCACTTAAGAGGCAACTCTTCCATGGATTAAACAGAATACTAAATTGGGAACCGGGAGACAAGGAAGTTTACAATGGCTTTAATTACATCCACCAGACATTTTAATGATTGGCAAATGAAAGAGAGAAGCGCACAATTTACATACATCTCTGGGTGGGGAAGTTTGTTTGGTCAAATAATTTAAGAAACAAGATTTTAAGCCATTTGACCTAAAAGACTTCAGATAATCTCTGTCTGTTTTTACCACATTGGGCCATCAACATTGGCTTAATTTTTTTTAAGTTGTCTGCAGAGGCAATATCAATTCTATCTAGTTTTTAATAGGATACTTTTTCTTCTGCAAAATAAGTAGTATTGGCTTTACTATGTTTGACAGAATAAATGCTCAGTTCAAAGGCAACAATTACAGACACTGGATTCTTTTTTTTTTTAACCTCACTCAAATTAGTTTTCAGTTTATAAGTAGTGGTCTTGCCTCTCAGTCTGCCAAGCATGAAAATACTTCCCATTACCCTTAAATGCTTTCAGGGACTTTTTTTTCCGAATTAAACCATACAACCCATCTGATGAGAATCCACAGAAAGGGGGGCAACACTTATGGTCATGACTTTATCGTTTGCCTAGCTTTACTCACTGTTTTGTGACTGAGGGAGGAAGTTTGTTTCTTTTCAACAAATGTGACTGAGTTTCAGCAAAAAGAGCTCTACTGCCTCTGTAGAGCATTTTCCTTTCAGAATTATGCAGAAAATTCTGTTTTGTAATGAGATATGTGCATACGGACAGAAATCCAGTGAATTTGGTAGGAAAGATAGACGTCTTCAAGTTAACGTCCATCAGTTTGAGCACAAATTGTCCGCATGTTAGAGAGCAACCAGGGCACCGACATAAACTGTCCAGAGCAAAGATGGCGTTCAGGATGGCCAGAGATCACTGCAACACCCCTTAGCGTCCCAAAGAGGACACTTAGGAAAGGCAACAACCGCCTTTAAACACTGCCAGGGAAGTGAAGGAAACCCTACTGGCATAGTGGTTAAGATCTCAGCTGCTAACCAAAGGGTTGGCAGTTCAAATCCAGCTGGTGCTCCTTGGAAACCCTATGGGACAGTTCTACTCTGTCCTGTAGGGTCACTGTGAGTCGGAATTGATTCGATGGCAATGGGTCTGGTTTTTTTGGTTTAGGGAAATGAAAGAAGAGGTCCTTGTTTCTAAGTAAAAATGAGTCCTGGAGTTAGACCAGGCTTCAGCAGGCCAAGTTTATCTGGAACATGCCCCAGTATTGGTCACTTGGTGATTTTTTTTTTTTTTAAGTCTCAGGTCACTGTTCATTTTGATAGATATTCAAAAAAAAATAAAGAAACTTGTTAATGTGATAGAGGTTCACGGAAATCATCTGCTTGCCACAGAAGGAAAAGGAAAGAAATTGGAATGAAGGAAGTTCATATTAGAGATTCGTCTCCCAGTGTATAACTTAGAAAAACATCAAGGTTTAAAATATATATATATATCACCACATCGAGTGACAAAATGGTAGTTGTCATAGTGTGCCAGTTAACATGTCCAATATGAGCTGATCGTTGAGTGTCTCCTGGGAAAAGAAGACAGAAACATGACAAAGGACAAAGAACTTGGATCAATAATGCTTGGGGAAATAAGATAGAGAAGGTTATTTACTTGCATTGATCTGCTGCTGCCGTCACGTAAACTTGGCCTGTTTTTCTTTTGTTAACCTTTAAGCTTGAGTATACTCAGAAGCAACCAGGGAACCAACTTACAGGTGTAGATTAAGGATCGAAGGAGGTCACCGTACCTCTGTCACCACCAGGCACCCATGTAACAACATCCCTGAAGAAATTTAAACATCAATAGCCATAATAAGGGCAAATTTATCAAGCCCAGCCGGCTCTAGCTGGGAGCCTGCCTGCGTCCAGCCGGTTTGCCCTTGCTAAAGCTCAATTGATTTGGACATTCTTTTACTAGAGTTGATTATCAATTGTGACATAGCAAATTTGTTACCTTCCAAGTGCTGAGTGTATTGTGGCCATTGGAGTCTCTGAAGTAAAAACACCTGGACTTGTGGAAGTCCCCCTCACTGGTGGATGGAGAGAAGGAGGATAGCGATCTCGTTCTCAGAAACTCAGACAAAGAAGCTGCCCTTTGGGTACAGTCTAGATTCTCCTGGAGAAAGAGAAAATGTGGAAGGAACAGAAAGGCAGGTTTTCTCAGGAGAATTGAACAGAGAGGACTATATGTCCAACTGAGGGCCCTGTCTGGAAGCTCGATCATGTACAGCTCTTACCCATTGCTGCCCGCACTCCACCCGGAATGCCCTTCCTCCTGAACCGTCCAGCTCCTTTTACCAACACCAGTCCCTACCTTCACGGCATACCTTAGGAGCAGGTATTTCCTCTGACATCCACAGTGAAAGGTTTGTTCCCTTCTACCATGGTTGCTATGAGTCAGAATTGGCTCAAGAGCAAAGGGTTATCACGCCATACTGTATTATAATTATTTTTCTAATTTCTCTTTTCTTCTCTAGTAGATAGCACACTCTTGAAGTCAAGAGGTTGTTTTTCATATTTCTGCATCGTCACTACTATAGTACTGAAAAAGGAAAAAACCAAAGCCTTTGCGTCGATTTCAACTCATGGCAACCCCATGCGTTACAGAGTAGAACTGTGCTCCATAGGGTTTACTTGGCTATAATCTTTAAGGATTACATGCCTTTCTTCTGTGGTGCCACTGGGTGGGTCCAGACTGCCGATCTTTAGGTTAGTAGTCAAGCACAAACCATTTGCACCACCCAGGGACTTAAATCACTTCAAATATAATGTATATTTAATAAATCGTGCCGGTCTACGAGTGAATGAAGAAAGGCAATAATTCAAATACAGGAAATAATTCAAAAAGAAGTGATGAAGCAATTAACATCAGGGCCTTTCCGAGTCAGAACTGCATGCTAACTGGTCCATGTTCTATGGCTACAGTTTCCTTTCTGGGGCTATTTCCCCATACCTACTGCCTCGTTCTCTCCCCAGTTGAACCTCTTGGCCGTTCTTCTGGGTACACGGGATCCCCTACCTACTACTGATAGTCGTGATTAGCTATCAGTCATATACACTTCACTGTGACTCAGTACTCAAGGATATGTGTGTTTGCTAATATTATGTTAAGGATTTTTGCATCTATATTTATGAGAGATACTGGTCTATAGTTTTGTTCTGATTTGTGTTTTTATTGTCTTTTGGTTTTGGTATCAGTGTAATGCTGACTTCACCTGGCTCCCTGTGCTCATAAATAAAGTTTTCAGTAGCAATGTAACTGATTATCCTTGTGTCGTTGTTGTTAGGTGTCATCGAATCAGTTCCAACTCATAGTGACCCGATTTACAACAGAACGAAACACTGCCCAGTCCTGTGCTATCCTCACAATTGTTGTTATGCTTGAGCCCATTGTTGCAGCCACTGTGTCAGTTCATCTCGTTGAGGATCCGTCCTTTTAGCAAGCCTTCTATCCATCCAGCTCTTGGGATTTACAGAGAAATTTCACATATAATACCCTGCTAGATGGACAATAGCTATGTGGTATAAGTAAGCAGGTATTACTACCTCTGCTCCACTGTTAAGGAAACTGAGGCTCACAGTGGCTACTGACTTGCCCAAGGTCACCCAGCTAGAAATAGGACAGCTGAGACTGGATTCCAAGCCCTGTACTCTCTGGACATCACTGGTTTTCAATACTTATCCACCTAGTGCAATTTCAGGCAAAATAAAAATTATGGAAGCAAAAGTGGGACTTATTCTCCAAAAGGCTGAAGATGGAAGAAGGAGGGGAACAGGTATGCATTAAAGAATGCACAATTACTCATTGTTCCAGAACAGCGCTTCTCACCTACTTTTCCATAAGACCCATAAGGGAGATGGGACGCCATTCAGGAAACTTCCTCAGACCTCCCCATCCCTACAGTGTTCTGAAAAGTTAAGCAATTCAGCAATTTGTAACAATCTCAGCTTTACGGTGTATCAACTATTTCTGACCATGGGCTATGGAGGAACCTATGGTCCCTATGAAGAGACAGTGATCTGTACCAGGATGGTCCACAGAGCTGAACAGGCCAGGACTTGCTGTCAAAAATCAGTTTGCAGCCCGCTCACTCCCTGCCCCTTCCTTTGAGGAGAGTATCTGGTGGCGCAGCCCTCATTAAGGCTCCACAGTAGCCCTGGTCTGCAAAGCCTGCAGAGCAGCTGTCTCCCCAGCCCTGTGTCCTTTCCTGGAACACATTCATTTCTCAGTCTTCTTTCCAGGCCTGGTAGCCACATCAGGAAAACTAAATAAATTAAAACCCCCGAACACCTTTCTAATGAGAACTAATTGGTGCCTCCGCTGATGGGATCTGCAGAAAGGCCAAACTTAGAAGGAGCCTCCAAGAGCAGACTCTTTTTGTCTGCTAACTGCGATCCCCAAGGTGGCAGTAAGTGGTGGTACCTGGGGACAGTTTGCATTCCAGGTACTCATGCATCCTGCCTCCTGCAGACAAAAGCCTCAGAGTCCTGTGCTGTCGAAAGGGCATTTCCTGAAATGATTGCTTACCTATAGGTGGCAAAGAGGGAACTCGACCTCTTGTTAATTTTTTTGGATTTGGTAGTCGAATGCAAACAGACATACTTTTCACAAAATAAAAATGTCTTTCCTCTAGGTCTGGAGAGAAAAGGAACCAGGAATGCATTTCCAAGAAGATGGAATAAGCGCACTGACAGGCCCTTGGTTTCAACATTCAACAGGACCGGTTTTAATTCATGCCAACCAAAAACAGCCAGTTGCCTGTGGAGTTGATTTCTACTCCTGGTGAACCCATGTGTGTCAGGGTAGAACTGTGCTGTATAGGGTTTTCAGTGGTTTATTTTTTGGTAGTGGATCGCGAGGCCTTTCTTCTGAGGCACCTCTGGGTGGATTTGAAACTCCAACTTTCTGGCTGTGCTAACGTGTGGACTTAATTATTACATATTTCATTCATTCCATATTTCTTCATAGCATTTGAATTGCCCAGCCTGAGCTAAGTGTTGAGGATAAGGGACTGCTTGTGAAAGGTATAGTTCCTGCCCTGAGACAGCTACCTGCAAGGACTATGCTTATACATAGGATTTCTCTATTTGTTGTAAATGTGATGATCAAAAAACAGAGGGTGTTACTGAAATGATAATGAGGGAGGATGATTTCCCATTTCCGCGGGGGTTTAAGGAACTTCCCTCTGACAAAGTGACCTGTGAATCTTAGGAATGAAGAGGAAGTAGGAGGTGGCAAGCCTGGGAATGGGGAAAAAGCAAAGAGAATATTTAAATGCCTTGAGGTAGAATTAAGAGTTCAGTGAATTTGAAAAGCTGAGGAAAATCCATTTTGACAGGTGAGTCGAGAGTGGGGACAGAGGTTGAAGGCATTGTTGATCTACATTAGGCAAAGAGCAGGGGTTGTATCTTACATACAAGAACCCACTGAAATATTTGAAACAGTTGAGTGACGTGATGCTATTAACACTGTTAAAATCATCGTGGCCACTCTTTGGAACTTGAAGGTTGGCAAGACAGAGAGGGTAAGGGATGAGAATAGGAGGCTACTGAAATGCTCCAGGAAGGTGACGGTGAGAGTTAAGAGTGCAGGACATGTGTGTGTATACATATATATACACATACACACACACATACGTACACACATATATATACATACATATACATATATACACACACACATATACATATACACGGAGCCCTTGTGGTGCAATGGTTAAGTGCTCTGACGCTAACCAAAAGATTGGCGGTTTGAACCTACCAGCTGCTCCTTAGAAGAAAAGACCTAGAAATCTGGTCCCATAAAGATTACAACCTAGGAAACCCTATGAAGCAGTTCTACTCTGTCCTATAAGATCATTATGAGTCAGAATCAACTCAACGGCTGTAAACAATAACAACAGTGTGTGTGTGGGTGTGTGTGGGGGTGTACGTGCAGGCATGCGCGCACGCGGGTTCGTGTAATCTAGCGTCAGAACTCGTCTAACTTCACCAGGGATGAGAATCTGCGTCAGCACCAACTGGTTCCTGTGAGGCAGAGATGAGACACACCTCCACTCTCCAACTTTTTCACATCTCTGACACCAGCTATGCCTCCTGCCCCCCACCCCCCACACTCTTACTTCTCTGCTGGGTTAGATAATTTGTTGTAATATCCACATAGAATTCACAAACCATATCCACAATTCTGTGGTTTATTAAGGAAGTAACAGATTACAACTTGGGATAAGCATCAATTTGGAGGTAAGAGGCTATAGCTTGGGATCAGAACCACACAGGCAAGGTCTGGAAGGCTCCCCTGAAGCAAAGACCATGACCCTGACTTCTTCAGTGTGGGGCAGCTCTCTCAGCATCTCTCAGCCATGCAAACAAGCAGGCCCTTCTCTTGGCCATGCAACCGGGTAGGCCCTTCTCTGGGCTGTGCAAGCCCGTCTCAGCTGTGCAGGCCTCTCTGCCTTCAACCTCCGTGCCATCAGCCTCTCCAATGCTAACTGGCCCAGCTCATAGCCAGTGTAGCAGCTTACTCAGCTGCTACTCTCCAAACAGCAGTTTTCTGCCATCACCACCTGCTCTCTGCTGCAGATTCTCTTCCAGGTCTGTTGCCACCAGCTCTGCAGCTGGGCCCCTTCTGGGCCTCTCGCCACCTTCAGTGTTACAGTCCTTGACCCATATTACAGCTTTTAGGAGGTTTCTCACCTTTCTCTCCGCTTCTTCTTTCTTCTCTCTTCTCTGCTTCTTCTCTCTTCCTGCCTCTAAAAACCTCTGTAGGGCTGGCTGCTTATATAAGCAAACTGCTCATCAATTTCCAGGCATGGCCCTCCCAACAGGATAACAAGTTGACCAATCCGAACAAAGTGCGTAAAATAGACCAATTACAGGGCAGACTGTAGACAAAAACATCACACCATTAAGTTGTTTACAGTTTATCCAGAGAATGTCAATCAATCCAGGGAATCCTCTGGACAAAAGTAACAAACACTCTGGGGTAGAAAACAACCTAGGAGCCCCACCGCCCAACTTGCTTCTCTAAAGAACTGAGGCAAAGGTAAGTCCTCAGAGCTTAGGAGGAAAAAAAAACTAAGCTGCTTTTTTCAAAGAATCAAGGCAAAAGGCAACATAAGGGAACTCATTTTACCATAGTGTATGTGTGTGTACATATATATACACACACATATATATGTATGTATACATATATATACATATCTATATGTATGTATGTATGTATGTTTGTATGTGGAGTCCCTGAGCCGTGCAAATGGTTAAGCACTGGACTGCTAACCAAAACTTGGGTGGTTCAAGTTCACCCAGAGACACCTCAGAAGAAAAGCCTGGCAAATTACTTCTGAAAAATCAGCCATTGAAAACCCTGTGGAGCATAGTTCTACCCTGACACATATGGGATCACCGTAAGTCAGAATATACTTGATGGCAACTGTTTATAAATGTATAAATGTGTATATAAATATATATTGTCAATGAATGTAACGCCATTCCTCTTCAAGTTGTCATTCCTGGCATAGTAGACCATATGATTGTCTGATTCGAAATGGCCAATACCAGTCCATTTCACCTCACTAATGTCTAGGATATCGATGTTTATGCTGTCCATTTCATTTCTGATGATTTCCAATTTTCCTAGATTTATACTTTGTACATTTCATGTTCCAATTATTAACGGATGTTTGCAGATGTTTATTCTCATTTTGAGTTGTGCCACATCAGCAAATGAAGGTCCCGAAAGCTTCACTCCATCCATGTCATTAAGGTCAACTCTACTTTGAGGAGGTAGCCCTTCCCCAGTCATATTTTGAGTGCCTTCCAACCTGAGGAGCTCATCTTCTGCCACTATATCAGATAACATTCCACTGCTATTCATAAGGTTTTCACTGGTTAATTCTTTTCAGAAGTAGACTGCCAGGTCCTTTTTCCTAGTCTGTCTTAGTCTGGAAGCTCAGCTGAAACCTCTCTGCCATGGATGACCCTGCTGGTATTTGAATACTGGTGGCATAGATAGCTTCCAGCATCACAGCAACATGCAAGCCCCCGCAGTACAACAAACTGACAGACTCGTGGGGGACATTTCAAGATCAATCCTGAGGTACAACACTGTCAGTAATAGGATAATATCCATACACCTAGAAGGAAGACCAGTTAATACGACTATTATTCAAATTTAAGCACCAACCACTAAGGCCAAAGATGAAGAAATTGAAGATTTTTACCAACTTCTGCAGTCTGAAATTGATCAAACATGCAATCAGGATGCACTGATAATTACTGGTGGTTGGAATGCAAAAATTAGAAACAAAGAAGAAAGATCAGTAGTTGGAAAATACGTCCTTTGTGATAGAAACAAGGCCATGAATCACATCACAGAATTTTGCAAGATCAATGACTTCTTCATTGCAAATATCTTTTTTCACCAACATAAATGGCAACTATGCACGTGGATTTCACCAGATGGAATACACAGGAATCAAATCAACTATATCTGTGGAAAGAGACAATAGAAAAGCTCAAATTCTTCAGTCAGAACAAGGCTACGGGCCGACTGCGGAACAGACTTTCGATTGCTCTTATGCAAGTTCAACTTGAAGCTGAAGAAAATTAGAACAAGTCCACCAGAGCCATAGTAAGACCTTGAGCATATCCCACCTGAATTTAGAGACTATCTCAAGAATAGATTTGACGCGTTGAACACAAATGACCAATGACCGAAGACCAGATGAGCCATGGAATGACATCAAGGACATCATACATGAAGAAAGCATTAAAAAGACAGGAAAGAAAGAAAAGACCAAAATGGATGTCACAAGAGACTCTGAAACTTTGTCTTAACTGTGGAGTAGCTAAAGCAAAAGGAAGAAATGATGAAGTAAAAGAGCTGAACAGACGATTTCAAAGGGCAGCTCAAAAAGACAAAGTAAACTATTATAATAACATGTGCCAAGACCTGGAGATAGAAAACCAAAAGAGAAGAACAAGCTCAGCATTTCTGAAGCTGAAAAAACTGAAGAAAAAATCCAAGCCTCAAGTCGCAATGTTGAAAGATTCTATGGGGAAAATATTAAATGACGCAGGAAGCATCAAAAGAAGATGGAAGGAATACATACAGTCACTATACCAAAAAAAAACTGATCCATGTTCAACCATTTCAGGAGGTAGCATATGATCAGGAACCAATGGTACTGAAGGAAGAAGCCCAAGCTGCACTGAAGGCATTGGCAAAAAACAAGCCTCCAGTTGGAATACCAATTGAGATGTTTCAAAAAACTGATGCAGTGCTAGAAGCACTCACTTGTCTGTGCCAAGAAATTTGGAAGACAGCTTCCTGGCCAACTGACTGGAAGAGATCCATATTTATGCTTATTCCCAAGAAAGGTGATCCAACCAAATGCAGAAATTATCAAATAATATCATTAATATCACACACAAGCCAAATATTGCTGAAGATTATTCAAAAGCAGCTGCAGTAGTATATCTACAGGGAACTGCCAGACATTCAAGCCGGATTCAGAAGAGGACATGAAACCGGGAATATTATTGCTGATGTCAGATGAATCTTGGCTGAAAGCAGAGAATACCAGAAAGATGTTTACCTGTGTTTTATTGACTATGCAAAGGCATTCGACAGTGTGGATTATAACAAATTATGGATAGCATTGTGAGGAATGGGAATTCCAGAGCACTTAACTTTGCTCAAAACGAACTTGTACATAGATCAAGAGGCAGTTGTTGGGACAGAACAAGGGGATACTTTGTGGTTTAAAGTCAGGAAAGGTGTGCGTCAGAGTTGTATCCTTTCACCATACCTATTCAATCTGTATGCTGAGCAAATAACTCAAGAAGCTGGACTCTGTGAAGAAGAACGGGGCATCAAGATTGGAGGAAGACTCATTAATATCCTGCGTTATGCAGATGACATAACCTTGCTTGCTGAAAGTGAAGAGGACTTGAAGCACTTACTGATGAAGATCAAAGACCACAGCCTTCAGTATGGATTACACCTCAACATAAAGAAAACAAAAAGCCTCACAAATGGACCAATAAACAAATCATGATAAATGGAGAAAAGACTGAAGTTGTCAAGTTGTTAAGTTGTCATTTTACTTGGATCCACAATCAACACCCACGGAAGCAACAGACAGGAAATCAAAAGATGAATCACATTGGACAAATCTGCTCCAAAAGATCTTTAAAGTGTTGACAAGCAAAGATGTCTCCTTGAAGGCTAAGGTGCGCCTGACCCAGGCCATGGTGTTTTCAATCACCTCATATGCATGTGAAAGCTGGTGATGAATAAGGAAGACCGAAGAAGAATTGACACCTTTGAATTGTGATGTTGGCAAAGAATATTGAATATACCATGGACTGCCAAAAGAATGAACAAACCTGTCCTGGAGGAAGTACGACAAGAATGCTCCTTAGAGGCAAGGATGGTGAGACTACGTCTCAGATACTTTGGCCATGTTATCAGGAGGGACCAGTCCCTGGAGAAGGACATCATGCTTGGTAAAGTAGACAGTCCGTGAAAAAGAGGAAGACCCTCAACGAGATGAATTGACACAGTGGTTGCAACAATGGGCCTAAACATAACAATGATTGTGAAGATGGCACAGGACCAGGCAATGCTTCTTTCCGTTGTACATAGGAGTACTATGAGTGGAACCAACTCAATGGCACCTAACAACAACAACATATTTATATATTTATTACTCACACATACATACACACAGAGAGACAACAAATGACTTCACCTTTCATTATGCCCTATTTATTTTACCTGTGCTGTTCTCTAATTATAATGCCATGAGCACATGAGCATATGGAGGAATTTCCATTGCAAAAGCATCTATGAGCCATGCACACACAATTCAGGCTTTATTGAAATTTTGATTTCAATTGATCAAACCCTACTGTTTGAAAGTGATAGCACCAGGATTTGAACCCAGGTGGCGAATAGTTAAAGTGCTCAGCTGCTAACCGAAAGGTCAGCAGTTAGAACTCACTAGCCACTTCGTGAGAGAAAGATACGGCAGTCTGCTTCTGTGACAATTACAGCCTACGAAACCCTATGGGGCAGTTCTACCCTGTTCTTTAGGGTCGCTGTGAGTCGGAATGGACTTGAAAGCAATGGGTTTGGATTCAATCTGTTTCAATAGTCCACTCCTTTAAAGACTGAGCTGCATCATAGGCTAGGGCAGCATTTCTGACTTGGGCATTATTGGTATTTTGGGCCAGATAATTGTTGTGAGGGTCTTTCCTTTGTGTTACAGGATGTTTAGCTGTGTTTCTGCCCTCCACCCACTAGATGCCAGTAAACCCCTCTCCAGACATTGCCAAATGTTTCCAGGATGCAGGTGGTAACATAGTCCCTGGTCAAGAACCACTGAGCTAGGGTATCACACAAACCTAGAGGAGACATTATATTTAGGTAGAATATTAAAAGCATTTCCATTAACATCTGTACACTCTTTACTTCTAAGGTAGATCATTATTATAAATGTCCTTGTCAATGCAATAAAATAAGAGACGTGTATACAATGTATACAAACTGCTATTTATATCTGTACATTTGTTGGCAAAGTACTTTCTGATGGCTTCTATTTTTTTAATAAACTTCTAAGAAAAGTCATCCACTGAGGTAAAAGAAGAGGGAAAGGCAAAGACGAGAAGTCTAAGGAGAGAGGAAAATATGAAGTGATTCTTAGGAAGAGTGTGATACCATGCTAACAAGACAACAAACCTGATTATGGGTAGTGTCAGCCCTGGTTGAAGTTGCTAATTCTAAAGCCTTCATATTTTTTCCCTACAATTTAATTCATCTTATTTATGTTTACTATTTTTTATTGTGGTAAACATATAAGTAACAAAACATTTGCCAATTTAACATTCTTCATATGTACAATTCAGTGGCAGTAATTGTATTCATCATGTTGTGCAACCATCACCATTATTCATTTCCAATTTTTTCCATCACCCTTAACAGAAGCTCACTCTTCGCTAAGCAATGAATCTCCTTTTTCCCTTCCTGCCCACCTCTCCCTAGTATTTTTTAAAGCAGTTTTAGGTTTACAGAAAAATTTCTCAGAAAATACAGTTTCCCATATCTCCTCTCTCCCTCTACACACAGTTTCTCATAGTTTTCTTCTTTTTTTTCTTTTTTTAAGTTTCTAATACTTTTACCATCTTGTATCTGTGTGATACATTTGTTACAACTGATGAACCAATATTGATACATTATTATTAACTAAAGTCCATAGTTTAGGTGAGGGTTCACTCTGTGTCTTGTACAGTCCTATGGGTTTTGACACATGTATAATGTCATGTGCCCACAATTACAGTATCATGCAGAATAGTTTGAAACTGCCCTAAAAATGTTCTATGTTCCACTTATTTATCCCTCTCCTCCTTGCCTTGAACTTCTGACAACCCCTGATCTTTTTATTATCTCTATAGTTTTGCCTTTTCCGGAATTTCATATAGTTAGAATTATACAGCATAACATTTCGAAGAACGGAAATTCCAGAACACTTAATTGTGCTCATGAGAAACCTACACATAGATCAAGAGGCAGTCATTCCAACGGAATAAGGAGATCCTGCATGGTTTAAAGTCAGGAAAGGTGTGTGTCAAGGTTGTATCCTTTTACCGTATTTACTGAATCTGTATACTGAGCAAATAATCTGAGAAGCTGGACTATATGAAGAAGAACACGTCATCAGGATTGGAGGAAGATTCATTAACAACCTGCAATATGCAGATGACATAATCTTGCTTGCTGAAAGTGAAGAGGACTTGAAGCACTTACTGAAGAAGATCAAAAACTACAGCCTTCAGTATGGATTACACCTCAACATAAAAAAAAAACAAAAATCCTCACAAATAGAGCAATAAGCAATATCATGATAAACGGAGAAAACATTGAAGTTATCAAGGATTTCATTTTACTTGGATCCACAATCAACACCCATGGAAGCAGCAGTCAAGAAATCAAAAGACGCATTGCATTGGGCAAAACTGTTGCAAAAGAATTCTTTAAAGTGGTCAAAAGCAAAGGTGTCACTTCAAGAACTAAGGTGCACCCAATCTAAAGCATGGTGTTTTCAATCGTCTCATAGGCATGTGAAAGCTGGACGATGAATAAGGAAGACCGAAGAACTGATGCCTTTGAGTTGTGGTGTTGTTGAAGAATATTTAATATATCATGGTCTGCCAAAAGAACAAACAAATCTGTCTTGGAAGAAGTACAACCAGAGTGCTCCATAGAAGCAAGGATGGTGAGACTATGTCTCACATACTTTGGACATGTTATCAGGAGGGATCAGTCCCTGCAGAAGGACATCATGCTTAGTAAAGAGAAGAAGGGTCAGCAAAAAAGAGGAAGACCCTCAATGAGATGGATTGACACAGTGGTTGCAACAATCGGCTCAAGCATAACAACAATTGTGAGGATGACACAGGACCAGGTGGCGTTTCATTCTGTTGTGCATAGGATCAGTATGAGTTGGAACTG
Organism: Trichechus manatus latirostris; assembly: GCF_000243295.1. Lineage (NCBI taxonomy): Eukaryota > Metazoa > Chordata > Mammalia > Sirenia > Trichechidae > Trichechus > Trichechus manatus. The sequence continues at coordinate 19,503,658 of NW_004443955.1, forward strand.
ACTCGATGGCACCTAACAACAAGCTTCTCCAGACTGACATCTTTCACTTAGCAGTATGCATTTAAGTTTCCTCCATGTTATTCATATCTTGGTAGCTTACTTCTTTTTATTTTTGAATAAAACTCCATTGTATGACTATAACACAGTTTGTCTATCCATTCATTTATTGAAGGGCATTTTGGTTGATTCCAATTATTGGCAATTATGAATAAAACTGCTATAAACATCAATGTATAGAGTTTTTTGTTTTCAGTTCTTTTGCTTAAATACAGAACAGTGCTAATCCTAGATCATATGGTTAACATATGTTTAGCTTGTAAGAAATTTTCAGACTGTCTTCCATGTGGCTTTTACCACTTTGCATTCCTACCAACAATGAATGAGAATCCCTGTTGCTCCACATCCTTGTCAACATTTGGTATTGTCAGTGTTTTGGATTTTAAGAGATGTGTAATGGTATCTCATCGTTTTAATTTGAATTCCCTAGTTACATATGATGTTGAACATCTTTTCCTGTGCTTATTTACCATCTGTAAGACCTTGATACTTTTATTTCCTAAAGTTCTCAACAGAGATTTCTACAATCTTCTTATCATTAGCCCCACCAATATTCCCCAAGTGGGTTCCTGATCCCACTCTTTAGCATGCACTTTTATTCCAGTTACCTGAAAACTACCAGCTGCTATCTTTCCCCAGCTCACAAATCAAAATTTATTCACAAATATTACAAAGTTTAAAAATAAACTCAATGTTTCAAAAATGTAAAAATTAATAAAATATTTCTTTTAGAATTTGTTGCAATATGTATCAAAGGGGAAAATGCCCCTACTATTGGCTCAACAATCCAGTTTCTAAGAATTTTTCCTAGAGTAGTAATTGCACAAGTACAAAAAGAAATTCCCAACAGCATAGCTACATTATTAGAAAATTGGAAACTACCTAAATGTCCATTGCTAGGGGACTGGTTAAGGAAATATTTGTGTGCGCATACAAAGGTCTCTGACGCCACATTAAAAAAAAAAAAAATGTTCATAATATATTATTGAATGAAAAATGCAGATTATAGAAGAGAATGCACAACGAGATCTCATTCATAAAATATTCTATACATGAATAAGAAGATTTCTGTAAGGCTATTTTTCAAAGCATTACCTATGATTATTTCTAGGTAGTAGTATTTGAATGAGCTTTATATTCTATTTTGTACTATTTCGATCATTTGATTTTCTTTTTTTTTAAATTGTGGTAAATATATATATGTATATATATCATAATGTTTCCCATCTCAAGATTCTTCATAGGTACAATTCAATGGCATGAATTGTGTTCATCGTGTTGTGTAATCATAACCATTATCTGCCTCCACATTTTTCTATCACCTTTAACAGAAGATGAATCTTCCCTAAGCAATGAGTCCCCCTTCTTCCCCACTCCCTCCTGTCCACCCCTGATAACCACTAATCAACGTTGTTCTGTATACATTTGCCCATTTTAGATACGTCATATAAGTGGAATCATACAATATTTGTTCTTTTGTGACTGACTTATAAAACAACGAAGTTGTCTCCAAAAGAATCAGAATGGCCTAATGACTGACACTGACAGTGAGTGCTGAAGGTAAAATGTTTTGATGAACTTTGATGGTTGGATCCTACGTCTTCCAGACAGCTAAGTCCATTACATACATGACAGGGCTGTTGCCGGGGGTCCTCACCTAAAAGCTAAAGCCCATGCTTTCTGCATGTATATCTAACCTGAAAAACTACGATTTTCTTTGAAAACTCTACAGCTACATTGCAAAACAAATAATAATATTCAGTTCTGCAGCCAAATTCACGTGTGTGTGTGTGTGTGTGTGTGTGTGTGTGTGTGTGTGTGTGTGTGTGCATTTTTCCAGCGTATGGCCTCAGTGTGTTGGGTACTAGCAGGTCTACCTCACCCAGAGGCCTGGCACATTCTGACCTTCTCACTAGCAATGGCCAGTTGGCTGCTTGGCTTCTTTCCCAGCAGTCACTGCTCTCTAAGCATGACATCTATCACTGCTGCAGTCAGAAAGATGGCACTTACCTGATGGGTGGGCAGAAGCGTCTTCTCCTACCATATGCTGGAAATTGTCAGGGGCTGTTCATGCCAAGATTGGGTACTTTTGGTGCCAGCAAACAGGCCTTTCCCAAAGCCTGCCAAAAACATAAAAATAAAAATAAAAAAAGAACCAATTTTCACTTATCAAATTTCATGTGGAGGAGTTTTGTAACAAGCTATGAAGAGCAGAGAATTATGGACATTTTTCTGGCTGAGACATGCTGAACACAGAAAAGAAGAATGATTCTCATCTGTGAAAAGAGAGGAGGAAATCTCTGACCTACATAGATATTAAGTCTAGACCTAGCCCCCAGGCAGAGACAGAAAGGGTGTCCCGCCTATGTGGTGTAATTTAATGATCATTGAAAGGCCCACCTGCCGTGGAAGCTGCCATTCTCATCATTTGAATCATGCTTTGGAGTTAAGGCTTTATCTGATAATGGGTCCTGTTGAAGACCTATCTACTCCTCGGGCAGACAGAATAATGTTAAACCACTGTTCCCAATTATCATATTTGTGCAGATTAGCTGATTAGATAAACCAGGTTGTTGTTAGCTGCTCTTGAGTCAGTCCTGACAATGGAATTAAACACTGCCTGGTCCTGTGCCATCCTCATGACGGATTGTGGATAGGACGGTTGTGACCCACAGGGTTTTCATTGGCTGATTTCTAGAAGTAGATCACCAAGCCTTTCTTCCTGGTCTGTCTTAGTCTGGAAGCTCCATGGAAACCTATTTAGTATCACAGCAACAGAGACGCCTCCACTGGCAGAGGGGTGGTGACTAGATATGAATCAAGTATGTTTTAATAGAATCAACAAAGAATCAGGAAATATTTGGAGCATAATGTGTCACTGGAGAGAGAAAGTCACTGTTAGCTGCTGAGTGGAGGTTTCTGTGCAGTTAGAGAGCAGGACAAGGACACAGGCCTGTACCTCTGAGGGGAGATGTAAAAAAAAAAAAGCCTCAGAAGGGAAGAAGAAGGCACAGTCATGGCAGTAACAAAATAGGAGCACAGTTTGGGGCTCAGGATGGCAAGGCTCCTACAGCTAGGCTTGAGATATTTTAAGAATGGAGAGGAAAAACCTAGCTGGGAGATGCTAGGAAGTAACTGGAGTATCAGAATGAATCTCAAATTCAAGGGCAAAAGATGGGGGTAGGTAAGAGACTGCCACCTGAGCAGAAAGTTCATTGGAGCACAGAGAGAGGAGGAATTTGTAAAGGGTCTTTTGGTTCAGAAGTAAGTCCAGGGTATGAATCAAGAATTACAGTTTTGGAGACAAATATTGAATATAACAGGGACTGCCAGAAGAATGAACAAATCTGTCTTGGAAGAAGTACAGCCAGAATGCCCATTGGAAGCAAGGATAGCGAGACTTTGTCTTACGGACTTTGGACATGTTATCAGGAGGGACCAGTCCCTGGAGAAGGCAAAAGGTCATTCAACAGACAGGAAATAAAGAAAAGACCAAAATGCGTATCAGAAGAGGCTCTGAAACTTACTCTTGGATGTAGAGGAGCTAAAGCAAAACTAAGAAATGATGAAGAGCTGAACAAAAGATTTCAAAGGGTAGCTCAAGAAGACAAAGGAAAGTATTATAAAGAAATGAGAAAAGACTTAGAGTTAGAAAACCAAAAGGGAAAAACATGGTCAGCATTTCTCAAGCTGAAAGAGCTGAAGAAAAAAATTCAAGCCCTGAGTTGCAATATTGAAGGATTCTATGGGCAAAATATTGAATAATGCAGGCAGCATAAAAAGAAGATGAAAGAAATACACAGAGTCTCTGTACTAAAAAGAATTAGTCGACATTCAGCCATTTCAGCAGGTAGCATATGACCAAGAACCCATGGTACTGAAGGAAGAAGTCCATGCTACACTGAAGGCACTGGCAAAAAACAAGGCTCCAGGAATTGACAGAATACCAACTGAGATGTTTAAACAAACAGATGCAACACTGGAAGCATTCCTCATCTATGCCAAGAAATTTGGAAGACAGCTACCTGGCCAACCAACTGGAAGAGATCCATATTTGTGTCCATTCCAAAGGCAATCCAACCGAACACAGAAATTATCAAACAATATCATTAATATCACATGCAAGTAAAATTTTGCTGAAGATCATTCAAAAGTGGTTGCAGCAATACATTGACAGGGAACTACCAGAAATTCAGCTGAATCCAGAAGAGGACATGGAATGAGGCATATTACTGCTGATGTTAGGTGGATCTTGGCTGAAAGCAGAGAATACCACAAAGGTGTTTACCTGTGTTTTATTGATTATGCAAAAGCATTCAACTCTGTGGACCATAACAAATTATGAATAACATTGCAAAGAGTGGGAATTCCAGAACACTTAATTGTACTCATGAGGAATCTGTCCATAGACCAAGAGGCAGCCATTCAAACAGAACAAGGGGATACTGCATGGTTTAATGTCAGGAAAAGTGGGCGTCAGAGTTGTGTCTTTTCGGCATACTTATTTATTCGTATGTTAAGCAAATAATCCGAGAAGCTAGATTATACGAAGAACACTGTGTCAGGATTGAGGAAGACTCATTAACAACTTGCAATATGCAAATGAAAGAACCTTGCTAAAAGCAAAGAGTACTTGAGGAACTTACTGATGAAGATTGATGACTACAGCCTTCAGTATGGATTACACCTCAACATAAAGAAAACAAAAATCTTCACAACTGGACCAACAGGCAACATCGTGACAAATCGAGAAAATATTGAAGTTGTCAAAGATTTCATTCTACTTACATCCATAATCAACGCCCATGTAAGCAGCAGTTAAGAAGTCAAATGATTTATTGCATTGGGCAAATCTGCTGCAAAGAACATTTTTAAAGCGTTCAAAAGCAAAACATCACTTTGATGACTAAGGTGCACCTGACCCAAGCCATGGTGTCTTCAATCACCTCATATGCAAGTGAAGGTTGGACAATGAATAAGGAAGACCAAAGAACAACTGATGCATTTGAATTATGGTGTTGGCAGAGAATATTGAATATACCATGGATCGCCAGAAGAATGAATAAGTTTGTCTTGGAAGAAGTAAAGCCAGAATGCTCCTTAGAAGGGAGGATGGCAAGACTTTGACTTGTATACTTTGGACATGTTATCAGCAGGGACCAGTCCCTGGAGAAGGATATCATGCTTGGTAAAGCAGAGGTCGGTGAAAAAGAGGAAGACCCTCAAAAAGATGGACTAACACAGTGGTTGCAACAATGGGCTTGAACTTAGCGATTGTTGTGAGGATAGTGCAGGACCAGGCAGTGTTTCATTCTGTTATATATATGGTCATATAAAAATGGCCTGGTGGTGACATCTGGCCTCCTCTAACTTTGTAAGGGGGAAGGAGAATCAAGATCAACAGCAAAAGGCTGATTGCTGTGAGGCGGAGGTCAGACATACCTCCTCTCTCTGTCATCTTTACCAATTCTGACACCAACCATTCCTCCCCCGGAACTCTCTACTTCTCTGCTGATTTTGATAATTCATTGCAATGGCCACACAAAACTCACAGACAATACTCACCATTATAGTATTTATTGGGGAAGTAACAGATTATAATTCAGGTTCAGGAACAGTCAGTATACAGTTCTTCCATCAGGACAGCCTTTTCTCAGCCATGACCACAAGCACACCTCTTTCTGGCTCCTCAACCTCTGCCCTACTCTGGCAAGTGTTACAAATTTCTTTTAGCTCTGCTGATAAGTGCACAGAGGCACCCTATTCCACCAGTAAGCCTTAGCCTAAAGGTGCTTGGCTCTAGATCCATGGGTTGGCAAACTTAGCTCCACCAAGTGCCCAGAGGCACCCTGCTACACCTGCAAGCCTCCTGTTTAAAGATGCTCAGCTTTCTCAATCTGTGGGCTGGGAAGCCTACTGCATCATCTGCTGCCACTGTTTATCTGCCACTGCTTCTCAACATCTTAAGTGTTACAGCTCTCTCTCTCTCGGTCTGCTGGTTCCAGCAGATTCTCAGTGCAGGGATCCTGTGTCCAAAGGACATGCTCCACTCCTGGCTTTTCCTTCTTGGAGGTGGTTAGATCCTCTTTTCCTACCCCTTGAGGGTGACTCATTTTAAGCCTAGCAGGATGGCAAGACTGACCAATCCCTTTGGTGGGCCACAATTACCTTATGTACACAGTACCCGCCAATCACTTGGGTAGGAGTTACAAGATCATGGTGAGAACAACCACACAAAAGCACCCATCACACTGTAGGTTGCCATGAGTCGGAACCAACTCAGTAGCACCTAACAACAAGAACAAAGTAGAGGGCCATCAAAAATAAGGAAGACCCGCAAGGAGATGGATTGACACTGTGGCTGCAACAATGGGCTCAAGCATAGCAATGATTGTGAGGATGGCAGTGTTTCATTCTGTTGCACATGAGATCACTATGAGTTGGAACCAACTCGATGGTACCTAACAAAAAAACAACATGAGTTGTGAGGTTCATTCAGGCACTTTCAAGAAGGTGCTTCCTGAGGCAGGCAAAGCCGCTTAAACACACCTCTCAATCCTGCAGGCCACATTCTAAGTTCAAGTCACATTTTAACTTAGACTAGCCCTGCTCATAAAGTATATAGCAGCCTGAGGTTTCTGCTCCTGGGGTTTCTGTTTCCACCTGGCTGTGTTCACTCTTTTTACAGGAGAGGATGTGAAAGTGCGGAGGACATGTTTATGTATGTGTATTTCTTAAATATATAGCAAATTGTTCCCATAACACATATGCTCTCAATACCTAATTTGAATCCCTTACCTGTGCCTCATTTGGTAATTTAGCCACTGTCGTAGAAAGGCCAAACCAGAGTAATAGCTAAAAAACAAACTCTACAACTTTTAATCCTAATCTTTCTGGGAAGTAAGAAGTATTCCAAAGCCTCTTCTCTTATTCTGGAAAGCTTAGAATTAGTGACTCTACTGACCTATCTTGGAAATATTTCTTCAATTTAGAAACCATTAAAGGAAAAAAAATAAGCCAACAGAGATGGCTGTATGCTAGAGTAGGCCTGGCATCAGGGGATTTGAGTTCAGTCCTGGCTCAACAGTTTGCTAGCTGTATGAACTCTGTGTGTTTCAGTTTTCTTATCCAGAAAATGGGGATAGTAATAGAACCCTACCTCATAGGTAAAGTGCTTACAGTATCATTCTCTGTAATTTGACTACATATTTTTGGTCTATGTAGCAAAAGACATTTAAATATAGTTAAAGTAATAACGGACAGATTAACAAAGCATTAACACCCATATCATATAATCAGTACCTGTAAAGTAATAAGGGGAAGAAAAAGAGAAAATGAATAGAGAATATAACCAGATTATTCTCAGAAAAAGTATAATCACCTAAGAAATAGCACTAAGCATTAAAAAAAAAAAAAAAATCAGAAAAAATACAATTAAATTATAACCAGATTTTCCCCTATTAAACTGGTAAAACTTTAAAAGTTGGATAATACCTGACTTTGGCCAGCAGATTAGGAAACAAGGTGTCCTCAACAGTCTTGGCGATAATAAAAAATCATTGCGACTTTGTGAAGGGCTAGTTAGCAGTGTCTTTCAAACTCTAAGATATGCATGTTCTTTCACTTAGAATTCTGAATGCTAGGAATCAGAAATATTAGTGAAAATTCACAAAAAAATAAATGTATGCATTTATTGCAGAATTGTTTGTGATAGCAAAAAATGAAAATAATCTAAATGTTCATCAGTAGAGAAATAGTTAATAAAGTATGGCAAATAAAAACAAAATTTGCTGTGGAGTTGACTCTGATTCATGGCGACTTCATGTGTGTCAGAGTAGAACTGTGCTCCATAAAGTTTTCAATGGCTGATATTTCAGAAGTAGATCACCAGGCCTTTCTTCTGAGAAGCCTCTGGGTAGATTGGAACCACCGACATTTCTGTTAGCAACTGAGCTTGTTAACCATTTGCACTGCCGGAGGACTCCATCTAAAAATATGCAGTCATTAAAAAAAAAAATGAGGCTGATCTATATGCACTGCCATAAAATGCCCATTTCAAAATGGTTTTCTCATAATTTCATTTTAAACACTTCATTTTTTGTGTGTGTTGATTGGGAGCAGTAGTGGAGTATGTCTATGTGTGTTTTTATCAGAGTGCTCCCCTGTATGAAACCATCAGAGAAACAGCTATCTCTAAGTTGAGGTGCCTAAAACTTTATGATCCATAAAGTGTGGATGGCTGAGCTATTTGTTAATAAGGATCAGGGAATGGTGAAAAACCCCATGGGTTATAGGATCCTGAAGATCAGGGTTCAGTTTAGCTTGGTTATGTGAGATGTGGATAATTCTGCTTTATGGACCTCAGTCTTCTCTAGTTCCTAACTTGCAGTCTTGTCTTAAAAATTAAATAACAGAATATTTATAAATCATCTGCTACATAATATGTTCTCAATGAATGCCATTGCCTTGGTAGATCAAAATCCATATTTACTCTAATAAAGTTTCACACAGTGCAAAAAGATGATGTTTCTTTGCTTTTGGCTGGAACAACACCTCACTGTAGATAATGCCAACACATAATATGCTCATAGAAGCTCTTGTTGTTAGTTGCCATTGAACCAGTTCTAACTCATGGCAAGCCCATGTGTGGAGAGTGCAAGTACTCCATAGGGTTTTCAAAGCTGTATATAATATATATATATATATATATGTTGTACTTCAGATGAAGGTTTACAGAACAAATAGTTTCTCATTAAACAGTCAGTACACATATTGTTTTATGATATTGGTTAACAACCCCATGACATGTCAACACTCTCCCTTCTCGACCTTAGAGGACTCTTTTTTTTTTTTTTTTTTTTTTGGTGAAAATATACATAGCCAAAGCTACACCATTTCAAAAGTTTCTACTAGCACAATTCAGTGACATAGATTACATTCTTCCAGTTGTGCTGCTATAAGCTGTGACCTTTTGAAACCAGATTGCCAGACCTTAATTCTGTCAAACAAGAAAACTCCACACTCTGTTAGGAGTGAAAGAAAGAGTTTTATTGAGGATTAATACAGTTCAAGCTGGGCAGCACTAAGCAAAAATACAAAGCACTCTGCAGTTCATTCAGAGAGAGGGGCCTATATACATAGAGAACAAAGGAAAAGTAGGGAGTTAATGACTGATTACAGATAAGACAAAACTCAGCTTGAAGTTATTTGAAATGTAAAGGTCGGTCATTTGGCTAAGAGGGAGCAGGATTTCCTACCAATTGTTCCAGTTCAAACTCCTGCTGAGAATTTGCATTTCTAACAATTTCCCTGCTGAGAATTTGCATTTTCACCCCAGATATACTGAATCAGAATCTACATTTTTAACAAGATCCCCAGGTGATTCTTATGTATAAATTCCTGAGAACATGTTAGAAATGCAAACTATCAGCAGGGGTTCGAACCAGAAAGAACCGGTTTGAAGCCCTGGGAGGGAGGGAGTTACTACCTAGGTGAGAGGTGCTAGCCTGTTTGATTATATTTTAGTCATGAACACATTTTTTCCAAAACCAAATTGTTTACATTTTGACACATTCTTCCCATGAACAAATGGTTTCCATCCTGACCTTTTGCTTCCTGGAAATGCATGTTGGCCCCATCATTTTGAAACTTTTCCATTTACACTTTCAAGGCACACTTGGGTGGGCTTGAACCACCAGTTGTTTGGTTAGTAGTCCAGTGCTTAACCATTTGTGCCACCCAGGGACTCCAAATTAGAAGGTATGGTTGCTAATGTCCTTGAGAAATAATTTAGGAAAATGAATTAACTCTTACATAATAAAAGTGGTTGGTGGAACAAATCTTTCAAAACTTTGAGCTTTGGGGGAAAGAAAGAGGTAAGTGGTGACAATCACTGTAAACTTAGCTCAACAGGAGGCATTGGGGCTTTTGCTTCTTTTCTGCTGGTACCTCCTGTTAGCAATTTGCACAGGTAAGAGAAATCCCTTCCAAGCTCCTGGGGCAAAAACACCTTTCTGAGTTTTGAATTTGAAAACACATTGATAAATACATTGTTTTTCACCTGAGTAAGGCAATGTTGACATATTAGAAACCGAGTCCGAAGGATCACTTCAATATTCTCTTGAGGCAGAAACCTTTAATAATGAGGAAAGTCTATTTTGTATTATTCAGCAGCTTGTAATTTTTCACATGGACTGCTCTCCCCACTTACTCCCACCATCCTTCCCTTGCCCCACCTAAAATGTTTACTCTCTGTATTCTTATTTACCCATATACACATACCCCGAAATGCTCTTTGATTTATAAATCAAAGGACAATTCTGCAAAAGTGCCAAGAAGATCTTTTGGTAAAATGAGTTTGAGGTCAGCTTTCAGGGTCCTTAGGTTTTTACATGCAATCTAGCCACATTTCCTCTCTCTGCTTTGCTTGCTTAACTTACTAGAAACTTGGGCACAATTTTGCTGGTGTTGGCAGTTTTAAGGTGTGGATTTGTGTAGGCTATTTACAAGATGCCAAGGGATGTCAAATCCAGAACATGTTTTTGTCCCACAGTCTTTCTTTGACAGCCGAAATACTCTGCAGATTATCAGATTCGTTTGCTGATAGTTAACATCTTTCTTTTTCTTTTAATCTACCTTGGGCTTCAGGTGAGATGAATTTTAATATTTCTTCATGCTGAAACCGACAAAAAAAAAATCCTTTAAACATTTAAAGAGAGGAAATGGGAGCTTTACATTTCAATGCAAAGAGAGACCATTTCATTTACTTAAAGTCTTCTCAATTACTTTCTTGCCAAAGAAATACAGATTTTCATATTAAAAAAAAAAGAGCACTCTATAGACATTCTAAACACTGAGCTAGGAACTAATAAAGATGTAGTTACAGCCTTTCTGAATTCGTCAATAATTGCTTTGCTCAAGTTATCGCAATGGCACTATGTGCTAATTCAGGATTCTTGTTCCTCATAAAATGTTAATCTTTTTTCTAACTAAAGAGTTATTAAACTAGTTACCCTTTTTACTGACTATGCATAATCATCAAATGTGGGTGAAGATTAGAAGAGAGGGTCTGTGCCTTTCTCACAGAACACACTTTTTCATTCTGTTCAGCTTTTTCTCTTTATCTGGGCCCATTTTCTGAGAGATGCCACATGTGTCATTTAGATTCTTTTCCTCCCCATCTCATTCCAGTTTCCCTAAAGATCTCTAAACCCACCACCATAAGCCATGAGAAATCTCCTTCCTTTTCTACTAACCAGCTTGGACTATAGCCCTGGCCTTCCCAACCTGGAAGACAATCAAAGTGTGTAACCACCACAGTGATAAGACCATGGTTGTCATTGTTGTTAGTTGCCATCAAGTTGATTCTGACTCATGACAACTTCATGTGCAGAGCAGAATTGTGCTCCATAGGGTTTCCAAGGCTGAGACCTTTTGAAAACAGATTGCCAGGCCTGTCTTCCAAGGCCCCTTTGGATGGGTTCAAACCACCAACCTTTACGCTAGACTGGTCTCCAAACTCCCATGAAATAGAGTCACAAGTAGCCTGAGCCCCACAGTTCTGGGTTACTTACACATTCTCTCTTTCTGTTCCAATGCCCTATCTCTAGTTTCTCACTTTGTGACTTCAGAATGCAGCTACTGTTCTTGTTGGTCATTACCCCTGAAGTTTTATAATTTGACATAACAAGTCCCCCCTGGCAGATTGTCAAGAAATATTTGAGAAAATGAATGAATGAATGAATGAAGCACTTCCAATGCCCTGTCAGACTCCTCATATCACTATTAATTGTATGTTCACCAGAGTAATTGAGGGAAGACTCCTCACCAGTGCTATCTGAACATGAGGTCACCAAGCAGTGGCCTTACTCATTCACTCTAGTGTCCCTAATATGACAGCTCTTTAAAATTGAGCCCTCTCTTTGTGTTTGTTACTGAACCCTCTGACAATTAGCTGTCGCCAAACACCAGCTAGATTGTGGTGACCCCTGTTGAACATAAACAATTTCACAGAATGATAATAAACAGATGAAGTCACAAATTGACCAAGGTGGAACAAGACAAAAACAAGACCACAATGCAATCACAGAAGCCCTGGTGGCACAGTGGTTAAGATCTTGGCTACTAACCAAAAGTTCAGCAGTTCGAATCCACCAACCTCTCCTTAAAAATCTTCATGGGTGGTTCTAGTCTCTCCTATAGGGTTGCTATGAGTTGGAATCGACTTGACGGGAACAAGGTTGGTTTTTTTTGGTTATACCATCACAAACATCATTCTCTCAATTGCTTTCTTGCCAGTAACAACTCTGGTGTCACTTTATTCCTCTCAGATAAAATTAAGGTGTCCAATCACCAAATTACCCCACTTCCAAATAGCACCCAGTTCAGAACAAATTCCTGTTTTTTTAACCACCCCCCCCCAACATCACCTAACACAAGCTTAAATCCTATAATAAGTCTTTTCCAATTCTCTCTTTACTAGGAGACCTCATGGTTCCTTGAGTGTCTTTCCTTAGTTGCACAAGTTAATAAACATAACTTTGTTTGACTATAGGTATGTTGCTGGTGGTCTTTGGGACCTGGGTTTTATCACTGCTTTGGGGGAACCTAGTCAGAAGCCAGATGAGAAGATATTAAAAGAGCCTCTCACAAGATTCACTTGGATGTGTCCCGCTCACCATCAACCAAGTTTCCATGATGGAGTTCAGATACCTCTGCAGATACCTTAAGGGTGAACACAGCCAAGCCAAGGCTGCCCTCAGGGCTTGGAGGGATGGTATATCTCTCTCCTAGTTTGAAGCCTTGGTTCCAGGGATCAGTTGTCTGTTTTAATCTGTCTCTTCACTGTTTCTTCCAAGAGGCCCATGGACTACTGATGAAGATAACTCCCTGGTAGCTCAGCCTGACAGGTAAAAACAAATTAGGGACAACCCTACCACTTTTGCTACTTAAGATACAGTATAACAATGTCTATATATGTGTGCAGGTGTTATGTATAATTTGTATGTGTAGAGAGATATTATACTGATAGAACAATATTTGTTTCATAGATACATCATCAGACTTTCAATTTTGAATGCTGAGGAAGAGGACACGTAATGCCCCTATGATTTCTGATACGCAAGTGGCAACAGTGACATTAACATAAAATTTTTCCTATTTGATTTTTAATGGGCTGTTATTATATCTGAGAGTTTTGGGGTGGTGCAAATGGTTAATGTGCTCAGCTGCTAACTGAAAGGTTGGAGATTTGAGTCTACTCAGAGGCACCTCAGAAGAAAGCCCTAGTGATCTGCTTCTGAAAAATCAGCCATTGAAAACTCTATGGGGCACAGTTCTACTCTTGCACACATGAGGGCACCATGAGGCGAAATCAACTCTATGGCTAATAATTACATCTAGAATTAAATTATTTGACAATAATTTCAATGATATTAATTTTCTTTTTTTTTATTTTTAATCCTAAAACAACATAAAAAATGCTTCCATTTTAGTAGTTGTCACTTAGACATGCAATTATTTTGTACAATATCTCACTACCCCTCAGCAGTAAGCTCCCTGAGAGCAAAAACACTGTCTTTGTTATTTATATATCACCAACATCTAGTACATTGCCAGGGACAGAATAAGCACAAAATAGGCAAATAAATGTATAAAAATAAAAAAAACTTGAAGCAATCTTTACTGCTATTACTAAAATCTCCTAGGGCTACTATTATGAAGAATACATTGGTCCTTAGAAAAATGTCTTATGATTATTTTGACCAAATATTTTCCTGGTGAGATGGTGTTTTGAAATATTAACCAATGATACTTTTTTTCTTATATTTTCTTTTGTCAGTTGGCCCTTCGCATTCAGTAGGCCTGGCAGGATAGAAAGGAGACAATAATTTAAGTGATAACAGAAAAGACTATTCACAGTTTTTTCCTGGTATTTATACAGTTGAGGAGTTAATCCTATTGGTATTATTCTAGACCCAGTAAATGTTACTGTGATCGTTAAGGTTGTGTGTCAGCTTTCCTGAGCCATGATTTTCAGTAGTTTGGCAGTTATGATGTAGTTTGGCAGTCATATAATGATGCGACCACCTCCATGATAGGATCTGCTCTGAGTAGCCAATCGGCTGAAAGAAAGTTTCCTTGGGGAGGGGGGGAAGTGGCTTGCATCCAGTATAGGTGAACTTTCTAGCGAGGCTTGTGAGTTTTTGCTTGCTCAGAATCCTGCAACTGGCTCCTGTTCATCTGACCTCCAGTACTTGGGACTTGAGCTAGCGGCTTACCTGCCTTCTTGCCTGCTGGTCTTTGGATTCATCAGTCTTTGCAGCCTATGAGCAACAGCCCTGCTCTCTGACTTGCTGATCTTGGGTTCTCCAGCCCTGGTGGCTAGGTGAATGACGAGAAGTCTCTATCCTGACCCACGGACTTGGATGTTCCACTTTCTTAACATAAATCTCTCTCTATATATATTTATACATTTTACTGGTTTGGCTTCTCTAGAGAACCCAGCCTAAGACAACTACCAATAAAAATTTGAGTGCTTTCTCAGATATTCCATTGCAAAAGAGACTCCTCCATCCTCTAAGTCTCCTTGAATGTGGACATGAATCTATGTGATGGGATCCTGGCTCTTGCTGTCCATCACAGGCAGAGACACTGACTACAGCATTTGAAATGATGACAACTCCTTTCACTCTACCTCTAGGCAACAGCGCAACACTCACAAGCATCAGTTTCCCACCTCCCACCCTGCTTCAGTGACTCCTTGCATTGTGTTGTACTTTATTCCCACTGCAACCAGCAAGAAATGGATCAAACTCCACTTCCACAATTAAAGAAGATCTTGGGGTCTAAGAAGATCCTGTGGTTTCCACAACTGTTATTGCCACACAACTTGTTGGAGCTTCTGAAGAGAAACTGGAAATGATTCCATCAGTGCCAGTTCTTCTGAGGACCCAGGCTCCCTTTCTCTGGACCTCCAAAAGTAAGATCATGACTGAGAAAGATACTGCTTTTCCAGATCATATTCAGTGTAAAGTAGATGCATGAAAGCCTGAAAATCTGAGCATGAAGTAGAAGAGGAATATTTGTGAGTAAATGACTAAGAAGTATAGGAATATACTTAGCAAATTCTAGTGACATTCAAATGCTAATTATCACAATATTAATATAATTTATGGCTTAAATATAAATATGGCTTTCTAGTATATATGAGGGAGCTTATATTAAAAGACATATTCAATATGGAAATATAAGTAAAAATAAAAAGAGATAAAATAGGGAGAAAGGAAAGAAATGTTCCTACTCTATGCATCAATATTTTTGCCATAAATATCAAATAAGAGTCTGATTTTCTTACGAATGAGTAAAAAAAAAGTATAACAGAGTAATTTACATAGTTCTCACCATTAAAATGAAAAAAGCACACTGGAATCCACAGGGAAACAAGATTTTCCTGGCAAGAAATTCTCGAAGAACTATCTCACTTCAGACCTGCTATAAATAAAGAAGAGTATTTTTGCTCTTCAACTAGAAATCATCCATCACAAAAATCTCAAATATTATACACTCAGTGGAGAAATATCATGAATATTAAGTGTAGTTATTTTTGTTAAATAATACTAATTTTAATGCTAATTTGAAATCTAGGCAAATAGCTCAAAAACCAAAACAACCAAACCCTTTGCATTGAGTTGATCTTAACTCATGAATAGCCCATGTGTTACAGAGTAACACTGTGGTGGCTTACATGATGCTGTCATACTGGAAGCTATGCCCCAGTATCTCAAATACCATCAGGGTCACCCATGGTAGACAGGTTTCAGCAGAGCTTCCAGACTAAGATAGATTAGAAACATGGACCTGGTGATCTACTTTTGAAAAAATTGGTCAGTAAAAACATTATGGATAGCAGTGGAACATTGTCTGATATAGTGCCAGTAGATGAGCCCCTGAGGTTGGAAGGCACTCAAAATAAGACTGGCGAAGAACAGCCTCCTCAAAGTAGAGTCTACCTTAATGACGTGGATAGAGTCAAGCTTTCGGGACCTTCATTTTCTGATATGCCATGACTAAAAATGAGAAGAAACAAACATCCACTGATAAGCAGAACATGGAATGTATGAAGTGTGAATCAAGAAAAATTGGAAGTTGTCAAAAATGAAATGGAACGTTTGAAGTTTGATATGCTAGGCATTAGTGAGATGAAATGGACTGGTACTGGCCATTTTAAATTGGACAATCATATGGTCTACTCTGCCCGGAATGACAAATTTAAGCAGAATGACATCATATTCATTGTCAAAAAGAACATTTCACGAACTATCCTGAAGTACAATGCTGTCAGTCATAGGCCTACACGAAAGACCAGCTAGTACGACCGTTATTCAAATTTATGAATAAACAACTAATGCCAAAGATGGGGAAATTGAAGATTTTTATCAACTTCTGCAGTCTGAAATTAATCAAATATGAGATCAAGATGTATTGATAATTACTGGTGATTAGAATGAAAAAGTTGGAAACAAATAAGAAGGAATGGTAGTTGGAAAATAGAGATAGAAATGGAGATAGAAATGACACCAGAGATCACATGATAGAATTTTGCAAGACAAACGACTTATTCATTGGAAATAACTTTCTTCACCAACATAAACGGCGACCATACACGTGGACCTCCTTGCCAGATAGGATACACAGGAATCAAATCAACTACAGCTATGGGAAGAGACAATGGAGAAGCTCAATAATATCAGTCAGAACAAAGCCAGGGGCCAGCTGTGGAGCAGACCATTAACTGCTCATATGTAAGTTCAAGTTGAAGCTGAAGAAAATTAAAACAAGTCCACAAGAGCCAAAGTACAACCTTGAGTATATCTCACCTGAATTTAGAGACTACCTCAAAAATACAATTGATGCATAGAACACTAATGACTGACTACCAAATGAGTTGTGGAATGACAAGAAAGGCATCATACATGAAGAAAGCAAAAGGTCATTAGAAAGTCAGAAAAGACAAAAAAAAAAAAAAAGGATGTTAGAAGACACTCTGAAACTTGCTCTTAAAAGTAGAGTAGGAAGTGAAAGGAAGAAATGATGAAGCTAAAGAGCTGAACAGAAGATTTCAAAGGGCGGCTGGAGAAGACAAAGTAAGTATTATAATGAAATGTGCAAAGACCTGGAGTTATAAAACCAAAAGGAAAGAAAATGCTCAGCATTTCTCAAACTAAAAGAACTGAAGAAAAAATCCAAGCCTTGAGTTGCAATATTGAAGAATTCTATAGGCAAAATATTGAATGACACAAGAAGTATCAAAAGAAGATGGAATACACAGAGTCACTGTACCAAAAAGAATTGGTCGACATTCCACTATTTCAGGAGGAAGCATATGATCAAGAACTGATGGTACTGAAAGATGAAGTCCAAGCTGCACTGAAGACACTGGCGAAAAACAAGGCTCTGGGAATTGACGGAATATCAACTAAGATGTTTCAACGAACAGGTGCTACGCTGGATATGCTCACTAGTCTATGCCAAGAAATTTAGAAGACAGCTACCTGGCCAGCCAGCTGGAGGAGATCCATATTTGTGCCCATTCCAAAGAAAGGTGATTTAACGGAATGTGGAAATTATTGAATACCATCATTAATATCACACACAAATAAGATTATGCTAAAGATAATTCAAAAAGGGCTGCAGCAGTACATAGACAGGAAACTGCCAGAAATTCAAAGTCGATTCAGAAGAGGACATGGAATAAGGGATAACATTGCTGACTGTCAGAAGGATCCTGGCTGAAAGCAGAGAATACCACAAAGATAATTACCTATGCTTTATTGACTATGCAAAGGCATTTGACTGTGTGGATTATAACAAATTATGGATAAGATTGTAAAGAACGGGAATTCCAGAACACTTAATTGTGCTCATGTGGAAACTGAACATAGACCAATAGGCAGTGGTTAGAAAAGAACGAGGATTTACTTCAAGGTTTAAAGTCAGGGAAGGTATGCTTCTTGGTTGTAACCTTTCATCGTACTTATTCAATCTGTATGCCGAGCAAATAATCCGAGAAACTGGAGTATATGAAGAGGGACACAGCATCATGCTTGCAGGAAGACTCATTAACAACCTGTGATATGAAAATGACACAACCTTGCTGGCTGAAAGTGAAGAGGACTTGAGGCACTTACTGGTGAAAATCAAAGACCATAACCTTTAGTATGGATTACACCTTAACATAAAGAAAACAAAAATCTAGACCTATAAGCAGCATCATGACAAATGGAGAAAATATCGAAGTTGTCAAGGATTTCATTTTACTAGAATCCTCAATCAATGCCATGGAAACAGCCGTCAAGAAATCAAAGGACGCATTGTATTGGGAAAATGTGCTGCAAAAGAACTCTTTGAAGTGTTCAAAAGCAAAGATATCACCTTTAGAACTAAGGTGTGCCCGAACCAAGCCATGATGTTTTCAATTGCCTCGTATGTATGCAAAGCTGGATAATGAATAAGGAAGACCGAAGAAGAACTAATGCCTTTGAATTATGGTGTTGGTGAAGAATATTAAATATACTATGGGATGCCAGAAGAACAAACAAATCTGTCTTGGAAGAAATACAGTCAGAACGTTCCTTAGAAGCATGGGTGGTGAGACTTCGTCTCGTGTACTTTGGACATATTATCTGGAGGGACCAGTCCCTGGAGAAGGACATTATGCTTGGTTATGTAGAGGGTCAGCGAAAAAGATGGAGACCCTCAATGAGATGGATTGACAAAGTGGCTGCAACCATGTGCCCAAACATAGCAATGATTGTGAGGATGGCACAGGACTGGGCAGTGTTTTATTCTATCGTACATAGGGTCGCTATGTGTTGGACCTGACTCGAAAGCACCTAACAACAACAGTCTTTACAGAAGAGGATTGCCAGGCTTGTCTTACGTGGTCCTGATGATTGGGCTCTAACTTCCAACCTTAGGCTAGTTGTGAAGCATAAGCTATTTGTGCCAAAGGGACCTTTGGCAAATAGGTAAGGGAAAGAAAATAGAGCATTGTAAATAATTAAGTCAAGGATAAAAATGATGGAGCTGGCCTGTAGTCCAGGTTAATAACAGCTTACTCAAAGTTATTGCTCAGTAATTGAGCCAATTGAATCGACAAGCTTGGGAGGAAATGGCATAAAAGTGGAAGTCACAAGTTATTTTCCATTTAAATGAATTAGAATAAGTAATTGAAATGAATGACTTAGAAAAAAATGATTTATAATAAAATCATGGAAATCATTTAAATGAAAAGTAAAGTGAGTGGTGAATGACTACTATATGAACTTTTCCATAAGGTAGTCTAAAGCATTATTTTTTAATTAAAAATTTTTTTTACTGTGGTAAAATATATACAGCAAAATATTTTCCATTTTAACCAATTTTAAGAGTACAATTCAGTAACAATTTTTTTACATCTACCCTGTTGTGCCACCATCACAACTACCCATTTCCAAATGTTTTTCATCACCCTAAACAGAAACTCAATACCCTTTAGCACCAGCTTCTCACTTTTCCTGCTCACCAGCCACTGGTAAGCACTGATTACTTTCCCAAACCAAACTCATTGCCGGCAAGTCCATTCCGGCTTATAGCGACCCTAGAGGACAGAGTAGAACTGCCCCGTAGGGTTTCCAAAGCTGTAAATCTTTATGGAAGCAGACTGCCACATCTTTCTCCCACAGAGTGGATGGAGGGTTCAAACCTCAAACCTGCTGGTTAGTAGCCAAGCGCTTAACCACTTCACCACCAGGGCACTATCAATCGGAATCAACTTGATGGCAATGGGTTTTGATTTTAGTCATACTAATTGTATTTTAACCTTTACATTTTTAATCTCTATATCAAATTATCAAGACTGCATATACAATGTGAAAATATCATATTAACCAAACATTTTGGGACACTCATGATTTTGCAGTTTTGTAGAGAGATTCATTTGTAAGAAACTTGGCTTTCATTCTGAGGGTGAAATATCAAGTTGAGTCCACTTTGGCCTTGCTCTCATTTATTATTCTCTGAACTCCCAGTTTTTTCCTTTGATGACTGATGAATTCATATTATCCTCAACTCTCACAGCCAGAGTGATTGAAAACTATGGTAAGAAAGTGTTAGGTGTGAGGCATGCTGAGAGATCCAGTCAGGAGCAGGGAGAGAAAAAGAGTGGTAAGGGTAGTGATGGGGGAACTGACCAAGTTCCTAGTATAAATCCCATTTGGTTATGTGTATTATTTTCTTAATTTAGCATTGGATTCTCTGTGATCATATCTTATTTAGTATTTTTCTTTGATATATATGGGGAATATTGGTCTTGGTTTTCTTTTGTACTGCCTTTATCAGGTTTACATATGAGAGCTATACTTGCTTCAAAAAATTGAGTTAGAAAGTTTTTCTTCCTTTTAAAGACTCTAAAATAATTTAGAGAGCCTTTTTACTCTCTAGTATTTGAATATGTGGTAGAATTGCCCATACAGCCATTTGGACCTGGTGCTTTTTTTGGGAGGGTATTTTCTTAATAGCATTTTCTATACTTTCAACAGAAATTGGTCTTTTAAGCTTTCTATTTCTAACGGAGGCTGTATTAGTCATCTAGTGCTGCTATAACAGACATACCACAAGTGTATGGCTTTAACAAAGAGAAATTTATTCTCTCACAGTCTGGTAGGCTACAAGTCCAAATTCAGGGCGTCAGCTCCAGGGGAAGGCTTTCTCTCTTGGTTGGCTCTGGAGGAAGGTCCTTCTTGTCGATCTTCCCCTGGACTAGGAGCTTCTCTGCTGAGGAACCCTGGGTCCAAAGGACACGCTCTGCTCCTGCTGCTGCTTTCATGGTGGTATGAGGTCCCCAACTCTGCTTGCCTTCCTTTCCTTTTATCTTTCATAAGATAAAATGTGGTGTGGGCTGCACCCCAGGGAAACTCCCTTTGTTTTGGATCAGGGATGTTACCTAGCAAGGGTGTTACATCCTACCCTAATCCTCTTTAACCACAGGCAAAGATTATGATTTA
This sequence comes from Trichechus manatus latirostris, assembly GCF_000243295.1. Taxonomy (NCBI): domain Eukaryota; kingdom Metazoa; phylum Chordata; class Mammalia; order Sirenia; family Trichechidae; genus Trichechus; species Trichechus manatus. The sequence goes on from NW_004443955.1 coordinate 19,524,759, forward strand.
TAGTACTTAAGAAAATCACAAAATGGAGGACAATGACACAATACTGGGAATCGTGGCCTAACAACGTTGACACATATTTTGGGGGGGACACAATTCAATCCATGACAGAGTCAATATCAGTAGTATGTGTTTCCTTAGGAAATTATTCCATTTATATAGGTTTTTTAATTGATTTGTCTAGAAATCTACAAAATAATCACTTACAATTTTTAAAAATTTCTTCTGTTTCAATGGTTATTCCCCCCTTGTTATTTCTTATTTTGTAGTTTCCTTTTTTCCTTAATAAACTTTTCTAGTGGTTTGTCTGTTTTGTTAATTTTTCTAAAAACCAGAATTATATTTATTAATTATATCGAGTGTTTTCCTATTCTTAACCTCATTAATTTTGGTTTTGTTTTTATTATTTCCCTTCTTCTTATTTATTTATTCATTTTGGTATTTTTTTCATTCCTCTAGTTTTTTGGGCTGGGAATTCAACTCATTAATTTTCATTCCTTTACTTCTACAGGAGAAACTGTTTCTTATTATGAATTATCCTCTGATTATTGCTTTAAATACATCCAATAGATATGTAGCACTTTTATTATATTTTAAATGTCATCTTTGAAATTTATAATTTTAGTTTATATTTCTTCTTTCCTTCAAGAACAGTTAATCAAATCCAAAAATAATCACCTCCAAGAAATATCCTAGTAAAAGTATTAAATTCCATAAATAAAGATAAAACCTCCAAGGCCTCCAGACAAAAGAAGCAAATGACAGACACACAAAATAATCAGACTTTTCTAAACCAACATACAATGTAAGCATAATAAAAACCAAACCCATTGCCCTCGAGCCAATTCCAACTCACAGCTACCCTATATCGACCCTATAGGATAGAGTAGAACTGCTGTCATAGGGTTTCCAAGGAGCAGCTGGTGGATTCGAACTGCCGACCTTTTGATTAGCCGCTGAGCACTTAACCACTCCGCCACCAGAGCTCCAGGGAAATAATAGAGAGACATTAAAAAAAATATGGAAAAAAAAAGTAAACCAAGGATTGTATATATAGTCAACTGGGCCTTCAAATATAAAGGCTGATAAATATGAGCTTGGGATTTAATTTACTAGATACCCAGTGAGCCCTTTCAATAATTTTCATGTCTTTTTCTATTTCTGGGAAGTTTTCTTGGTTTGTAGTTTTGGATGTTAGCTCTGTTCCATTGTTTTGTTATTCTTCTTCAGAGACACCAATAAAATAAATATTATTCCTTTTTGTTTCTCTTCCTTTTCCTCTACTTTATCTCTGATGCTTCCATTTTCATTCTCTTGGCTATTTTGCTGGCTTTCTTCCTTGTCCCTTATTAAAACTATCAGTTGGGTCTATCCTTCTTTGGATATCTTGCTAAGTGTTATTAATTTTTGAAATCATTTTGTCTTTTTCTTCCATTTCTTTCCAGAATTAAATCAATTCTCTGTTCATTTTTTCCTATTTTGCATTTGTTTTTTCCTTTTATCCATTTCTGTTTTTACTTTTAAAATTTCAGACTCAAGATGGGTTTTCATGTATTTACTGTCTATTTGAGGTCCCTGGTGGCCATACGATTGCTATGAGTCAGAGTCCACCAGGCGCTCCTTGGAAACCCTATGGGGCAGTTCTACTCTGTCCTGTAGGGTTGCTATGAGTTGGAAATCAACTCAACAGCAAGGAGTTTTGGGGTGGCACAAGCAGTTTGTGCTACCTACTAACTGAAAGTTGGGTGGTTTAAACCCACCCAGCAGTGCTGCGAAAGAAAGCCTTGACAATCTGCTTCTGTAAAGATTATAGCCAAGAAAACCCTATGAAAATCAGTTCTACTCTGTAGCACAGGGGGTCGTCATTAGTCAGAATTGACCCAATGGCAACAGGTTTAGTTTTTTTGTTTGTTTTTATCGTCTGTTTATCTTCTTCTGTCTAAAGTGTTAACTTACAGGTTTCTTCTGTCTCATAGTTTGTTTTTTGTTCCCCCAAAGACAATTTTTCTGAGTTAATACATGTGAAATTTTGTTTCCTGGTTCTTTGTAATAGCTCTGTATGAATTTTACTTTTCATTTGTTCATTTTTATGGTATTAAGGAGTTTTACATAATTCCTAGATTAATAGCATCCTCATGTATCAGTATAACACAGTCCAGATATTTCGGCTAGTCTTCTTGTTTATTTTTGTGATAGTGGAAGGGTTTGTAATCTTTTCAATTTTGTGGTTCTCTTTTACTTTCGAGGTCCTAGAATTTTGCCTTTTTCTTCTTTCCTTCTTCACCATTTATTGACACATAGTGCTTTTTCCTTCTTTTTGTCTTTTTTCTCCCCCACAATTCATGCATTTTGAGGACTGCCCCCTTAAATTGTGCCTATCCTTTTAAATCACATCTGTGCCTTTAAATTATGTCTGCTCCATTATATTTGGCCTGACACTTTAATTTGCATATACCTTGAAAACCGTTTCCTACAGTCCATCCATCCTTGCTTAGTCCACTTGGACACTTTTCAGACTTAGAGTAGACTTGCTTATTCTAGAGTACTTTGAGACCAAGCTTAGACCCCTTCACCAGCTTTCATTTTCCCTTTCCCCACAGCTTTTCTCGGTGTGCCTTTAGTCACCACCGGGTCTTACACGCGTATGAATTAAGGTGAGAGTGTGAGAGATTGTACGCTGGATTTACTTTCTTTTTTTCCTCACTGTAATTTTGAAGTTTAGGCATGCTCTTTCTTCAAGTTATGCTGTGGTGTGGTTTCCAAGTACATTTTTTTTCTGTTGTTTTGTTTTTAATAAGGAGATAGGTGGCAATGTAACCCAAAGCAGGTCCTGCTTGGTAAGGCTTCTCGTCAATAAAGACACAATGAGCAGACGAGGGAGGAAGAGCGTTCATTGCAAGCGCACAGTCAAGGAGCAAGGAAGTGTATACCTCAAATCAAGCTCCCCCGACAAAGGTAGGCAGAACTTTTTATACCATCTCTCACAAGGAAGTATATAAACATTACGGGCTATGGAGGTTATCATGGCGCACAGACGCAGTAAGATAAATTGCATTTTTTCTTTGGCATGTAGTTAAGTAAACTGGACTTGACTGGCTTGAGCCACACCCAATGCTTTGAGGACAATGGACAGGAGGGGGCGGGCTGGTTCCCTTGGTCTGAGCGGCTCTCAGTTGAGCCACACCCATCTCTATCACTTCGTGCTGGATAAGAGCTAAGCAGCTCCTGACTAAGTTGGCTATCAGCTAGACTCCCGTAAGTCTTGCTTTCATTTAAGTTGCATTTTCGTCATTTTACCACTTGGCTCTTGTCCTTTTACTACAATTCTAAAGATATTTTTGTGACAGTAAAGTCTTTTATGACTGTTTTCATGGTAGAAATTAATAATTAAGTAGAAGGAAAACTGGATACAGAACTTAATTTTTGTCCTCAATCTATCTCCTTAGTGTAACCCACCTTCATATCATAAACATATCTGTATATGATATTTTACCAAAAGCTTTAAAAAATTAATATATTTTAGCTCACTTGGCCAGTTCATAACCACTGTGAAGTGTTTATTGTCTCCATCATACAAATAAAAAATAAAAGCAAATAACTGCTACCTGAAAAAGTTAAATGTTTTGCCCAAGGTCACACAGTTAATACCAAAGCCAGGAATTTAATGTCAGTTCTATCACAGTTTATGAGGAAAAAAATACACAAAGCATCTTAAAATACACATGCTATAAGAGTAGAATTTTTACGTCACCATGGTCTTTAAGCATCTTTTTTTTTTAATTATACTTTAAATGAAGGTTCACAGATCAAATAGTTTCTCATCACACAGTCAGTACACATATTGTTTTATGACATTGGTTAACAACCCACGACATGTCAGCGCTCTCCCTTCTCAACCTTGGGTTCCGTATTTCCAGCTTTCCTGTCCCCTCCTGCCTTCTAGTCCTTGTCCCTGGGCTGTTGTGCCCCATTAGTCTCATTTTGTTTTATGGAACTGTCTAATCTTTGGCTGAAGGGTGAACCTCAGGAGTGACTTCATTACTGAGCTGAAAGGGTGTCCGGGGGCCATATTCTCGGGGTTTCTCCAGTCTCTGTCAGGCCCGTAAGTCTGGTCTTTTTCTTTAAGCATCTTTACAGGGACTAGTTAATTAGTGAAAAAATATTTATTAAGCAATGACTCAACAGCAACTTGGGTGTACAGTCAACTTTTGACATTCCATACAAATCCAAGGCACTCACTCCCCTTAGTGAAAATGGCGCAGTTCAGCCTGGAGTAATCTTTTAGATAAGCAAGAAGTGACAATTGCTTTAGTGACTGATATAACTCTCTGAGATGATCAGTTCCACTGGAGGTGGGGGATCCTTGCTTACCTTCAGCCCTGAGCACCTTTATTGCTAACAGAGTAGTTTAGGTGAATGTTCGGTAGCCAGGAACTGATTGAAAAGGTTTTAACCAGCTTGAAACAGTTGAGTTTTGAAGATAACAAAAAAACTATCCAGTCACTTGTTACTTGTCAAGCACTAAAGTCACCACCTTCTTGCTTTAAATACAATAACAATCAAAAGTCTTTGGGATACAATTCAGTAACCAAACCCCTCCCCACCCCCCCAAGTCTTCTTCTCCATTTGCATGCTTTTCATAATAAAGACTCATAATATTAAATAACAGTTAAATGACTCTTCTCTATAACAAATGGCTTTTTGGTTTATATTGGAAAAAAGACACCAAAACAACACATTTCAGATGTCTCCATCACCAATGTTCAAGGAATGGTTCAAAGGATCCTTTTTTAGAAAATGGTGTCATTTCTTCATAACAGTTTGCCTTTGAGGACTGACTTGTGCCAGAAACCTAATCAATTAACAACTCTTATTTAGACATCTATTTCTTTAAGTGTCTCATAGAAAGAGTGAGAAGAAATAAAGAGTATGTTTGTTAAGAACATAAATGGCAGCCAAAAGTTCAAATTAATGCATTTATATTGACTTCTTGTAGCCATTGTAATTTTCCACCATTAGGGTCAAATGACAGCCTAAGGTCCAATAGGGAAAAAACAGAAAAAGGATCACAGTTTCAGGATTTCCCCTCCCCTTCCTGTTTCCAAACATGACACCAAATAACTTAAAATGAGCAAAGATGCTAATGGAGGTGTGTGTCAGGGTAAAACAGAGGCTTGGACCCTCACAATAACACACACATCCTTTTCTTAAAGCACGCATTATCAAAAGAAAACATTCTGCAATGGAAAAATCCTCTTACGTGTCATTTAATAAAAAATAAAAAAATACCAGGAAGAATCCGTGCACGCATGTGAACTAGATATGCACATGTACAGGCGTGTGTGGATACATGAACCCACAATCTGCATTTGCAATATCCTCCCTCAGGCAGAGCAAGGACCTGGAAGTAGTACTATTTTTCTTATCAGCTCTGGAGAGTACAGAGGCAACCCTGTGTGTTATTAATGGATAAAATCTGAACAGCACCCAACCCCAAGGTGAACCCTATGCATTTAAAACATTTCATCAGTCAGCTAAGTTTTTTCTTTTTTTTGAGTAGCAGCTACCTCTCCAGTCGCCACTCAATAGATCCCGATAGAAGAGAGCAATAACTGGGCTCACTAATGTGCAAATTGATAGTATAAGCTCTCCACCAAAATATAAACAGCTCTGTGTTCCTTAAGTGTTAGTATCACAGGCTAAGCTGCTGTGAGGGAGGGTGGTAGATTAACCCTAGAATTATCTGAGAAAGAGAAGTGGTGAATGTGAAATCTTTGCCCAATCAGCTGTCTGCCTGAGCTCATTTCTGGAATGCTGGGATGCCCTGCTGAATCCTAGCAGCTGGCAGCTAGACATTTGTCTACAGGTTATGACTTCAGTTGTTCATAAGAGTTGGGGAGGAAGCTGGTGGTTTATAAAGCCAGGGATAGAATAGAAATAATTACCGTTTACTTTATTAATTTGCTATTCAGTGCTTAATTCCCTAAATAATTTGAGGTGTGCACTGGTTATTTTCCATTTGCCATCCTGCAGATCCTTTCTCAGCCCAATTCTGTACCCAGGGACTCTGGTTCCAATATGGACTGCATCACTCTAGCTCCCTGGTCTGTTGCCTTCAACTTGGGTTTGACCAGGGGAGACACTAGCACAAAACTGGAGGGCAGGAAGGGACAGAAACTGTGGTGTTTCTTCCTTGCTTCCTTCCTACTTTGGGCCACATCCCTGGCAGTGACTGTGCCCCTCCAGGAATACATTTCTAGAAGAAGGGACCGTACCTATGGCTCCAGCTCTCCTGCCCTCTGCTAATACTATTTCCTTTTATACTGCTTTAGTCTTTAAGATAAGGAGCCCTGATGGCACAATGGTTAAGTGCTTTGCTGCTAAGCAAAAGGTTGGTGGTTCAATCCCACCAGGCCCTCTGTGCAGGAGAAGATCTGACAATCTGCTCCCATAAATATTACAGCCTAGGAAACTCTATGGGAGAGTTCTACTTTGTCATATAGGGTCGCTACAAGTCAACAGCACATAACAACAACAGCTTATCAACTCGACGGCATATAACAACTACAACAGCCCTGAAGGAGATAAAGGCTACTCAGCTCTTGCTGGTCTCTTGTGCCTCATATCCTTGGCTTGCTCCTTCTGTCCTGTTCAAAGCACAGTCAAAGTCCCTTAAGGAGAGTCTCTTGTACCATCTGGGTTGGATTCTGCTTGCTGCTATATGAATATTAAATTGATTAATATTTGTATAATGCTTAGGACAGTGCCTGACACATAATAAGCACTATTTATGTTTGTAAAATCAATAAAAATGAGCACTTATAATCATCACACAGTGTTATGGATTGAATTATGTCCCTTAAATTTAAGTGTTGTAAAGCCTAACCTCTATGCCTTTGGTTCTACCACTCTTCTGCTGGTTCATTGTACAGTGATGGCTTGCATGTTGCTATGATGCTGGAAGCTATGCCACCAGTATTTCAAACACCAGCAGGGTCACCCATGGTGGACAGGTTTCAGCAGAGTTTCCAGACTAAGACAGACTAGGAAGAAGGACCCAGCAGTCTACTTCTAAAAAATTTGTCAGTGAAAACTTTATGAACAGCAGCAGAACACTGTCTAATATAGTGTGGGAAGATGAGCTTCTCAGGTTGGTAGGCGCTGAAAATACCACTGAGGAAGAGCTGCCTCTTCAAAGTAGAGGCCATCTTAATGATGTGAATGGAGTAAAGCTTTCGAGACCTTTATCTGCTGATGCAGCGTGACTCAAAATGAGAAGAAACAGCTGCAAACATCCATTAATAGAACTTGGAATGTGTGAAGTATGAATCAAGGAAAATTGGAAGTTGTCAAAAATGAAATGGAACGCTTGAAGATCGATATCCTAGACATTAGTGAGCTGAAGTGGACTGGTATTGGCCATTTTGAATCAGACAATCTTATGGTCTACTATGCCAGGAATGACAAATTAAAGAGGAATGGCATCACATTCATTGTCAAAAAGAATATTTCAAGATCTATCCTGAAGTACAACTCTGTCAGTGATAGGATAATATCCATACACCTACAAGGAAGAACAGTTAATATGATTATTATTCAAATTTATACACCAACCACTAATGCCAAAGATGGAGAAACTGAACATTTTTACCAACTTCTGCTGTCTGAAATTGATCAGGCATGCAATCAACATGCATTGATAATTACTGGTGATTGGAAAGCGGAAGTTGGAAACAAAGAAGGATCAGTAGTTGCAAAATATGGCCTTGGTGATAGAAACAACTCAGAAGATGGCATGACAAATTTTTTTTTCTTTTTTGAGATTCACACATACACACCCACCCCAAACACACCTGATGATAAGAAAATATATATCTGTAAGTGAACAGTATTCAGAGTTAGTGATGCTGCACAGGTTTGTTTTCCATTTTTACTTAAAAAAAAAAGACATACACACAAAACAGTTAAGTTTTTTATTATTATCATTATTATACTTGAGATGAAGGTTAACAGATCAAATTTGTTTCTCATTAAACAATTAATACACATATTGTTTTGTGACATTGGTTGCCAACTCCACAGCCTGTCAACACTCTCTCCTTCTCAAACCTGGGTTTCCCATTACCAGCTTTCCTGTCGCCTCCTGCCTTCTCATCCTTGTCCCTGGGCTGGTGTGCCCATTTAGTCTTGTTTTGTTTTATGGGCTTGTCTAATCTTTGGCTGTAGGGTAAACCTCAGAAGCAACTTCAGTACTGAGTTCAGATGGTATCTGGGGGCCATACTCTCAGGGGTTTCATGATAGAGTTTTGCAAGACCAACTACCTATTCACTGGAAATACCTTTTTTTAACAACATAAATGGTGACTATACACGTGGACTTTGCCAGATGGAATACACAGGAATCAAATCAACTACATCTGTGGAAAGAGACTATAGAGAAGCTCAATATCGTTAGTCAGAACAAGGCCAGGGGTCAACTGCAGAGCAGACCATCAATTGCTCATATGCAAGTTTAAGTTGAAGCTGAAAAAAATTAAAACAAGTCCACGAGAGCCAAAATATGACCTTGAGTATATCCCATCTGAATTTAGAGACCATTTCAAGAATAGATTTGATGCATTGAACACTAGTAACAGAAGATCAGACGCATTGTGTGATGACATCAAGGACATTATACATGAAGAAAGCAAAAGTCATTAAAAAGACAGGAAAGGAGATACCATCTCACAATGGTAATAATGACATTGACCAAAAAATAACAGAAAACAACAAATGCTGGAGAGGCTGTGGGGAGATTGGAACTCTCATATAGTGCTGGTAGGAATGTAAAATGATACAACCACTATGGAAAATGTTATGGCACTTCCTCAAAAAGCTGGAAATAGAAGTACCATACGATCCAGCAATCCCACTCCTAGACATATATCCTGAAGAAATAAGAGTCGTGCATGAATAGATATCTGCATACCCATGTTCATTGCAGCATTATTTACAATAGCAAAAAGACGGAAACAGCCTAAGTGTCCATCAACGGATGAATGGATAAACAAACTATGGTACATACACACAATGGAATACTATGCAAAGTTAAAGAAAAATGATGAATCCACAAAACATCTCACAACGTGGATGAACCTGGAGGACATTATGCTGAATGATGTAAGTCAATCACAAAAGAAAAAATTTTGAATGAGATTACTATTATAAAAAGTCAAGAAAAGGTTTTCACATTACTTGATGGTTACCAGGAATGGGAAGGGGCAAGGGAAAACCACTAACTAGATGGTAGACATGTCCTAACTTTGGTGAAGGGAGAGATAATACACAATATGGGGAAAGTCGGCACAACATAATCAAGGTAAAAGAAGACACTGAAAGGTATGCAAGAGTAAAAGGCAACAACAGTAGCTACTAATACATATAAAACCTTGCAACAACAGTTATAACAAATAATGTATGAGTAGATACACAGATATGTAAGATATGTAAGCTGAACAGGGGTGGGAGGGCTTATGGAAGCACACCCATGTACATATATATGTGTACATGCTGCAAATATACCCATGTATGCAATAGTACACACAGAGGTCAGAGTCATGAAAACTTCTTAGCCATGACTATACACCTCCTGGGACTGAGATACTGGGCTTGAGAGCGAGGAACCATGGTCATGGGGGACATCTAGGTCAATTAGCATATCATAACCCATATAGACAGTGTTCTACATCCTACCTTGGTGAGTAGCAACTGAGGTTTTAAGAGCGGATATCTAAAATACAACAATTGGTCTCTCCTAGTCCAGAGCAAAGAAGAGTGAAGAAAACCAAAGACTCAAGGAAACAATTAGTCCAAAGGACTAATAAACCACATGAACCACAGCCTCCACTAGCCTGTGACCAGAAGAACTAGATGGTGCCCGACTACCTCTACTGACCACTCTGACCAACACCACAATAATAGGTCATGGACCGAATGGGAGAGAAATGTAGACAACATTCAAACTCATATAAGACCAGATTTACTGGTCTGATAGAGACTGGTGGAACTCCAAGACGATTGCCCTTAGATACCCTTCAAACTCGGAACTAAAATTACTCTTAGAAATCACATTATAATGATACAATAGACAGGCCTATAAAATGAACAATAACACCAGTGAAGAAGGTATGCCTCAGAATCATCAACTATAAAAGATCTGAAGGGGAGCATTTGGTCAAAAGCAAAGTTCAGAAAGAAGGTAAGGGCAAGAAAGCTGGGCCAACAGACACAGGGAACCCAGGGAAGAAGCAAGCAGAGTACTGACATATTCGGGGGTTCACAACCAATGTCATGAAAACACGCTATGTATAAATAGTTGATTGGGAAACTAATTTGCTCTGTAAACTTTGAACTACACAATAATACAATGTTCAAAAAAAAAAGACAAGACCAAAATATAAAATAGATGTTAGAAGAGATTCTGAAACTTGCTTTTGAAAGTAGAGTAGCTAAAGTGAAAGGAAGAAATGATGAAGTAAAAGAGATGAATAGAAAATTTCAAAGGGTGGCTCAAAAGGACAAAATAAAGTATTACAATGAAATACATGAAGACCTAGAGTTAGAAAACAAAAAGGGAAGAACGCTCTCAGTGTTTCCCAAGCTGAAAGAACTGAAGAAAAAATTCAAGCCTTGAGTTACAATATTGAAGGAGTCTATGGGCAAAATATTGAATGATTTAGGAAGCATCAAAAGAAAATGGAAGGAATACACAGAGTCACTGTATCAAAAAGAACTGGTCAACATTCAACAATTTCAGAAGGTAGCATATGATCAAGGCCTTAAGGTATTGAAGAAAAACATTCAAGCTGCACTGAAGGCATTGGCAAAAAATAAGCCTCCAGGAATTGATGGAATACCAATTGAGATGTTTCAACACAAGGATGTAACAGTGGAAGAGCTCACTTGTCAGTGCCAAGAAATTTGGAATACAGCTACCTGGCCAATCAACTGGAAGAGAACCATATTTGTGCCCATTCCAAAGAAAGGTGATCCAACAGAATGCAGAAACTATGGAACAGTATCATTAATATCACAAGCAAGTAAAATTTTGCTGAAGATCATTCAAAAGCAGTTGCGGCAGTACATCAACAAGAAACTGCCAGAAACTCAAGCAGAAGAGGATTTGGCATGAGGAAAATCATTCCTGATGTCAGAAGGATCTTGTCTGAGAGCAGAGAATATCAGAAGGATGTTTACCTGTGCTTTATTGATTAGGCAAAGGTATTTGACTGTGTGGATCATAACAAATTATAGATAACATTTAGAAAAATGGGAATTCCAGAACACTTAATTGTTCTCATAAGGAACCCATCCATAGAACATGAGGCAGTCATTCCATCAGAACTAGGGAATACTGTGAGGTTTAATATCAAGAAAGATATGTGTCAGGGTTATATTCCTTCACCGTACTTATTCAATTTGTATGCTGAGCAAATAATCGGAGAAACTGAGCTATGTGAAGAAGAATTTGGCATCAGGATTGGAGGAAGACTCATTAACAACCTTCAATACGCAGATGATACAACCTTACTTACAGAAAGCAAAGAGGATTTGAAGCAATTACTGATGAAGGTCAAAGACTACAGCCTTCAGTATGGAGTACACCTCAACATAAAGAAAACAAAAACCTTCACAACTGGACCAATAAGCAACATCACAATAAACAGCGAAAAGACTGAACTTGTCAACGATTTCATTTTATTGGATCCACAATCAACACCCACGGAAGCAATAGTAAAGAAATCAAAGGACATATTTCATTGGGAAAATTTGCTGCAAAAGACTTCTTTAAAGTGTTAAAAAGCAAAGATGTCACTTTGAGGACTAAGGTGTGCCTGATGCAAGCCATGGTATTTTCAATCACCTCATATGTATGCAAAAGCAGGACAATGAATAAGGAAGACCAAAGAAGAATTGATGCCCTCGAATTATGGTGTTGGCGAAGAATATCGAATATACCATGGATTTCCAGAAGAATGAACAAATCTTTCTTGGAAGCAGTACAGCCAGAATGCTCCTTAGAATCGAGGATGGACGATTTTGTCTCAAGTACTTTGGTCATGTTATTAGGAGGGACCAGTCCCTGGAGAAGGACATCATGCTTAGTAGAGGGTCAGCAAAAGAGAGGAAGACCCTCAATGAAATGGATTGACCCAGTCACTGCAACAATGGGCTCAAACATAGCAATGATTGTGGGGATGGTGTAGGACCAGGCAGTGTTTTGTTATGTTGTACATAGGGTTACTATAGTTGGAACTGATTCAATGGCACCTAACAACAACAACATACGTGTAAAAAATTATCTTTTTCACTATATTTTCCAAACAGTACTGCAATAAATATGTTTATATACAGACAATTTAACATTCATATTATCTCTAAGATAGTTGGAATTGCTGTGTAAAAGGTATGAGAATTTGTAGATGTTGCCAAGTTATTGTCCAAATTTTGCCTCAATTTATACTTTTGGAGCAGTAAAAGTGCTTTTCCTCCATACATCCATTAATGATATGTATAATGAATACTTTCAAAACATTGACAATCATATGCGAGAAAATTACTATATGATTTTATTTATTTTTTTCAAAATGCACAAGTTTGGCATTTTTCCCTTTGGTTTGCCATTTGTTTTTATTTTCCTGAGGATCTCCTTCTTGAATCCTTTGACCATTTTTCTATTTGATTTTTTGCCCTTTACACTAGTATGTAGAGGAACTGGTGTTTATATCGATTAAATTAGCTTTCCATTTTTCTGTTCTTTTTTTTTTTTTAGTTTGCTATTTGTATTTTTGTTTCATTTGTTATATATTTCAACCATAAATTTCTAAATTTTATGTGCTTAGATTATTTATATTTTTTTATGGTCTTTATCTTTGCATTTTAGGCTCATGTGTCACCAATGTTTTCTTCATTTTTAGCTTTCGATTGTTGAACCCTTCATCTGTCTTAGATTCTCTGTGGTGTAGAGTGAGGTAGAGATCTAACTTTATTCTTCTCTCCAAATGCTAATCCAGTGACTCAATGCATTTTAAAGAGAAATACATTTCCCCTCACTTAATTTGAAACGTTACTTTCAAGAACTACTAAATTCCTATTGTAATTAAATCTGTTTCTGGACTATTTTATTCTTCTGATCTATATATTCTGTAGCCCCTGTACCAAATTGCTTTCATTACAGTATTTTTATAAAACACTAAAGTTGGTCAAGCCTCATTACATTCTCTTTTCAAAATTATGGTAGCTATTTTCAAATGTGTTTTTCTTATGAACTTTACAAAAATAACCAGATAAAAAGTATAATGGAAGAAGTCAACATCAAGAAAGGAGGAAAAAAAAACTTATTGGGAATAAACTTAAAATTAAATTTATATATCGATACCGATACCAATACCGATACAGACACAGATGATAGATAGATAGATAGATAGACAGATAGATAGACAGATCCCCTACATTAAGAAAACTTTACACCCTCTTTAAGGGCCACAAAGAAGACCAGAATAAATGGAAAGAAATAATTTGTCTTCAACTAGGAAGACAATATTATAGTTTGTTAAATCTCCCCACATTATTAAATAACTGCAACTTGATTTCAATCGAAATACCAAAAAAATTGTCTTTTTAATTTACCTAAATGCTACTAAAAGTTCATCTTTAAAAACCATATGCCCCTTAGTAACTGTCCCATTAGCAACACAAATAACTGGCTGAAGCTTTGAATTAAGGGCCTAATTAACTTTTTAAATAAGGTTCTTTTTGCATCCAGTTTTTGTGGGTATGATTTGGTTCTTCCAGTAATACAGAAACACAAACATTATATCTTTAGATGCAATGTAAATATATACATACATTATATGTTGACTGGAGTCCCTGTGTGGAGAAATAGGTAATGCGCTGGGCTGTTAACTGAAATGCAGAAGGTTCAAGTCCACCTGGAGATGCCTCAGAAGTAAGGCCTGGTGATCTACTTCCAAAATGTCAGCCATCGAACACCCTATGGAGCACGGTTCTACTCTGACACACACAGGTCACCATGAGTCATAACTCGATTGCAATGGATTTGGTTTTATATGTTGACTAACTGCTAAGAAAACAGAATTTTCTCCCTTGCACTAAAAACTAATTTTCTTTTTTTTTTAACTGATCTAGGTCCCCAGGACATTGTTTTTTAAAAGCCCAGGATGTCACACATGCACATAAAATGTCACTCTGTCTTTTCTTATTTACAGTGTAAGCTTTTCAAAGGCAACAGCCTTTTATTCTAAACCAGATCCCAGTTGTAGGCCTTAAAAAACATTTAGATGGTGATCTAGTGCAAAGTTTGTACTTGTTCCTGAAAAAATTCTTTCTTTAATACTCTTTTCAATTCTTCAGCTTATATTTTATTCTTCTTTTTAGACCAGAGAAAATATGAGTATAATTCTAAGTGTGCCTGTCACAGAAGAATCAGGAAAGTTACGTACTGTGCCACATGTCGATACGCTGACTTGTGTAGAGCACTCTATAATGTGTTCTCTGCTGTGAACATGTTTCTTTGAAACCTGGGGCTGCCGAGCTAAAACCCTAGGTCTTCTGCTTCCTTACTGAATTTTCTGTCTGCTAGTTAAGGCTTAAGGATCCTTTCACTTGTGACTCAGTTCGGGGGATCCAAATGTGTGGTAGTGGGTCCTGCCTAAAGCGAGAGTCCTTCACCCCTGGCAGACTGACAGAATATACTATATACTGTTAAAAAAGAATCAAAACTCAGCAAAATTTGAACATAAAGTTTATTCTGAGCAGTTATTCTATATGCATATAGGGATTCCAAAAAAAAATAAACAAACAAATGGCTGGAAGAAGCTAGGTACAATGGTGCTTATAAAGAGAAGAGGAGGGAGAAATATAGAAGACCAACCTTTGGCTAATCTTTACTGATTGATTGAACTGTGCTTTCCCACATTCCCCTTTACAGAGATCCACTGATATCAAGTTACTCATGGCCTAAGAAAAAAACAAACCCACTGCCCACTGCCACTGAGTGGATTCCAACTCATAGTGACACTATAGGACAGAGTAGAACTGCCCCAAAGTGTTTCCAAGGCTGTAAATCCTTATGGAATTAGATTGCCACATCTTTCTCCCAAGGAGCAGCTGGAGGGTTCCACTGTGCTGCCCTCCGCTCACCTGTAGCGGTGAGGCTTTTTTGAGATTTAAATTAGGAGGTAATGGCTTGACAAAATTTGAAGCCCGTGTGGTACAGTGGTTAAGAACTTGGCTGCTAACCAAAAAGTCAGCAATTCAAATTCACCAGCAGCTTCTTGGAAACTCTATGAGGCAATCTACTCTGTCCTATAGGGTCGCTATGAGTTGGAATCAACTCAAGGGCAGTGGGTTGGTTTTTTGGTAAGGCAAATTTATATTGCTATAGAGCAGTTTCTGGCAGGCTTTTGCAGTTTGAGTCAGGCTTTTTATGGCTAACATTCGGCTTTGTGAATAAGAAAAAGCTTAAAATCAAAGTAAGACGTCTGTTATTAATTTTCCTCTTCAACAAAACAAATCTCGAAGTATTTAAGATGAGAAAACCATTCTACAATAGAGAAATTGTTTATAATGAAATAAGAAAAGGGGGATTTGTATTTAGCATTTAAACATGCTATTTTCTCATTTTTTTAACAGTCTATGGATTATAGCTAACATATAAGAGATATGTATATCCTGCACATATCTGTCATGGCTACCCCAAAGCTGAATTACACACACACAGAGTTTTACTAAGTTAATTCTTTTTACTAAAATATCTTCCATTTCCCAAAGTCTAAGGCTCTAATTTTTGGGATAAACAAAGGAAAAAATTCATATTTTAAAATGTCAATATTAGGTAGCATCATTTCTTCTCAGTTGTAAACACCTGGTTAGAAATAACTCTTACTCTTAGGAAATTGATAATAAATATTAGCTTCCCCCCACCCCCCCCCACCCCCACCGCAAGTATCAGGTATTTAAAAAATAGTCATTTCAGCAGACATTTATTGTATACCCACCATATGCAAACAAGGAATAAGATTCAATTAGGGACATGTCCACAGTGACCAGGCCACTGGCAAAAAATGACTTCTTAGTAGTAATATAGATGTTAGAGTATTCTGACAAGTGAGATACTCAGTGAAACATTTAATAATATTTAATTTTAAAATCAAAATATTTTTTCTTAAAAAGAGATCTAAACCCTAACAGAAGAAATGGAAGAAACAGAAAAAACCATAACAGAAGAATTTATCTATATTAAAATTAAGAACTACAGTTCAACCAAACCAAAGATTTGGAAAATCTTTGTCTACAAAACAGTTTTGAAATAGAAAAGTGGCTTCATACATGGCCAAAAGTAAGGCAAGGGAATGGAAAGAAAAACAAAACAAAAAAATTTAACTCTTGCTTTTTTTTTTTTTTTTTAAGAGAAGTGTTTATTATTCTTGGTGTGGGTTCAATTTTAAAATTGTAAAATAACCCTATCACTTTCTTTTAAATCTTAGTCTATAGCCTCCTTCTCTTCTGCAATGTTTTGCACATGTATGCTAAATAACAGGTAAATTAAAAAAAGGAAAACAAAAGCAGAAAAGGAGAAAGCAAAACTATTTCTCGATGCTCATATTGTAAACCGAACCAAAAAAATGACACAGTTTATACAGTCTCATGGAACGGCTGTTGCTCAGATGAGTTTTTCTTGTTCTTCCTACGAAGGGTCAGTTAAAATGTGAACACTAGTTATTTAAAAGGACATGTGTCAGTGTTGCTCCATGAAGTAAAACATTGTCAGTATCCTGTATTGACACATATCACCCCAATCAAGACTAATTATATTTACATATATGGCCTCTCCCAATAGCAGATTTTATTTCTGAACATTTCTTAATTTGGATCCACTGAAGGCTATTGGGCACATGTATATATTTATGTTAATAAAAGATCCATCTGCACTTGATGTCCATCACACCAAATGCCTAATGGATATTTTTATCTGCATACTGCTGGCCACTGTTGCTCCAAATTAGATATTTTTAATGTCATGTGACTTTGCTGCCCTCCTGTGGCTGCTCCTCGGGGTGCCCAAATCTTTGTTTATGCATATGGGCTCCAGGGGCCCTTTACCTATGTTACCAGCCCACTCCTATACTGCTCTTGGACATACAGGCACGACCCACCTCCCATCTCACAACAATCAATGGATTGAAAAAATAAATGTTCTACAAAGAAGATCCAAGCATTTATCCTCCTGCATTGACCCAAGAGTCTAGAAGCAATGGGACAGTTTTCTACATAAATGATGTAATTTTCTCTTTGATTTTCCAGTTTGAAACTCTTTCCAGGTTAAGAACTTTCTGATGTTCTATTGCAGGGATTGCCAAAATGTTGCTATCGAGGGCTAGACAGTAAGTGTTTTAGGCTTTGTGGGCTATACAGTATCTGTCACAACTAGTCAAATCTGCTATTGTAGCATGAAAGCAGTTATAAAGTGTAAATGAATGAGAATAGCTGTGTTTCAATAAAACTTTACTTATAAAAGCAGATGGGGAAGAGGAGCCCAAGATTTGGCCCATGGGCTGCCATTTACCAACCCCTGCTCTATTGTTATATCCTTTAGTATTAGCACTGAATTAATTTTCTTGATACATTAAGGGATACATAGATACGTCTGAATGAATTGATAAATGTCTGTTTGAAACAAAATAAATATTCCATCCATAATTGAATTTATGTAAATTTCAACTCTGGCTAGGCTTTATAACTTTCTACTGTGTTGTTATGACTTTAAATTGCTGTAAGATTTCTTCAGGGGACTTTTTCAAAGAGCTAACCATAATCTATTACAATTGATTTACATACATCAATGTTTAGGAAAATGCTTCTCCACAGAGCAGCATGTCTGTGCTTTCGAAGATGCACAATGTACTGTACATCAAGTCCTGCTGATTTGTCTTCTAAATATCTTTCCAATTTTCACAATTTTTAGCTAAGACTCCTGGAAAAAAAAAATCATACCATTGAAAATATCTTTAAGTGAATTTTTCTGTTCTGCATCTAGTCTAATCTTTCTACACCATTGTGTAAATCATCGCCAAAATCACCTTTCTATAACACGGACCTGAATTTATCTCTGCCCTGGTCCTGTGAAAACTTGAGAATCAAGTCCAAGCTCCACACAGCACCGAAAACCTTTCATGAACAGTTTTCTTCTTCATTTGCAAGCCTCACTCTTTTTCTATGGGTACCCTACTCTAATCCTACCAAGATTCTCACTGTTCCCAATTTTGCCATGCCCTTTTACTAAGCCTTCCTAACAACACTTTTGCTAGATTGCTTGCCCTTTCCCATCAACTCATTTTTGTCTCCATCCATTCATTCATCCATCCATTTATCAATATGCAATTAACAAATATTTAGCAAGCACATTCCTGGTACCATGGACCCAAAGTACTTCCTGACACTCTTCCAAGCATGGTGAGTTCTGCCCGGTGTTCTCAATGTACTTTTCACATACCTCTGTTAGCGGTCATGAGAGGCATTGGTAATTCAATGGTGGAATTCACCTGGGTTTGATTCTGGCCAATGAACCTCATGCATAGCCACCACTCATCCATCAGAGGAAGATAGCATATTGTTGTGACGCTGAACAGGTTTCAGTGGAGCTTTCAGACTAAGACTGACTAGGAAGAAAGGGCTAGTGATCTACGTCTGAAAAGCAGCCAATGATATCCCTATGGTTCACAACAGCACATTGTTCAGTCTGCAACCAATCATGAGGATGGTGCAGGATGGACAGTATTTAGTTTCCTTGTGCATGGGATTGCCATGAGTCAGGGCATCAACTTCATGACAGTTAACAATATTAGCCTTCATCATACTCAATAACAATTATTTATTCTGCCTCTGTGTTTCATCCACTAGACTATAAACATCTGGCAAGCAGAAGCATTGTCTTAGTAAGCTTCATATTACTAGTATTAGCACTATTCATTTAACACAGCAGACAATCAATAAAGATTGAATTAATAAACGAGAAAATGAGTGAGTGAGTGAGTTCCATACTTACTAATGAAGTGATTGTGTTATACTCCATTTAACTTTACCTAAATAGAAAGTTGTATCGCTGGCATTAGCTGAGTATCAGAAAAGAGGTAAAAAAAATATATATATTGCTGCTCCTCAGACTCTGCTGCACTGAACTGACCTGCCCAAAACTACCATACTCAGATATTAAAAAAAAAAAAAAATGATGTATTTGATGCTTCAGACTTCAATTAAGTAACAGCCCCCTTTACTGATGGTGGGATAAACAGGGACTTCAGCCTCTACCATCATGCTGTGCCTGTGAGTCAAGTTGGCAAGGTCTAAAACAAGGTGATCCCAAGATCAGGCATCCTGCTAGACTTCTCATGCCCAAGCAAGAGGTCAGGGGCAGGGCACTGGCTACACTAACAAAGCAGCCCTGTCCTCATCCAAGGACAAACACAGCTGTAGGTTTACAGCAGACAAGCGTTTGCCATTCCCCTTTCCAACAAGTCTTTAAAAATGCTGATCTGAAAGACTGAAGCAACCCACTTGAGACTCATTCTCAGTATGGCAAAAGCTCTGAAACTCAGACTGCAAAATCTCAGGAAGCAGCTGGGTTCCTAATTAAAACAAATCGTTAATAGATTTAGTAGTCCAAATTTATGCTTTTCAATTTAAAATGCTATTGCAATTGGTGTATCTATGCAAGAATCTATGCATTTGAGTGTGTGTGTGTGTGTGTGTATGTGTGAATGTGTGTGTGTGTGTGCATGCATATACAAACAAACATGCCTACACTCCCGGCTTGGGGTATTACAGAGTTTAAGAGGCTGTTATAAAGGCTGGGTCAAAACTAAAATACAAAAGTTAATTGAATCCATTCTTAATTGTTTTGGTAACTTCCTTGAGTCTCTCCACATGTTTCAGAAATAGTTGTATATGGACAAATAGGACTATCCTACCACAATTATTTTAAAGAGATATGTTTTAACTGTGTTATAAATATTAGCTAGATTCTGAAACGGTGTCATTTTCAGGTTAAATGGAAAGGCTATTTTAAGGTGCTCAATTTTTCTCAAAGCTATCCTACAAGTCGGTGGAAAACGCCCTAACCCCCGTGCCCAGTTATACATGCAGAGCAGCAGGATAACATTCCTCTGTATGGCGAAGACAAATTCTATCAGTGAGATGGACGTTCTTTTTGTGGCCACAGGTTATTAGAAAATGTACTAAAGCTATAATTGTGAGACCCATAGCAGACCAATTAACTCCCTCCTTAACTGGAGGATGAGTCCATTTGTCTTCATCTCATTCAGCAATTGCTCTACTTACATTACCTGGGAGTTCTCAGGGTGCCAACTGGCTGCGATGGGAGAGAAACCCTGAGATCCACCTTATGGTAAGACAGTCCTCCCAATCTGCTTTCAGAGAAACCATTTCACCACTTGCACCACACCAAAGGAGATCTGAATTATATTTGCACCATTAAAATATATTTGTCCTGAACTAGAATGAATAATTTTAGGCAATAAGAGGGTAGAAAATTAATCAGGATATCTGGAGCATTGGCAAGACTGATTGCTTGGAATCTATAAAGAGGGCAGTATGAATTCTGGATCTGTTTTTGTGCTGTGTAATTGTTCCCAGGTTAATTCATCTATCCGGGGGCCAGTTTTTTCAACTTTTCAACCCCCAAAACTTGTAAGTTGTAAAAGTTTATAAATGTGAAAAAGCTAAAAGTTATAAAATATTATTAATTCAAAATAATTTAAGTAAGTTTTTACATAAAATATTCTTTGGTTAAAGTTAATTTTAAACTCCACAATGCCCTTTACATCTTTTTTAAATATACCTTTATAAAGAACTTGGTGGTGGTGGTATTATTACTTTTGTAATAGGATGTAAATCATTGGCACTGTGTATGACCATGGTAGAGACTACATGAAGAAAAATGCAGCATCAGGATTGGAGGAAGACTCATTAACAACCTATGATATGCAGAGTGCACAACCTTGCTTGCTGAAAGAGGACTTGAAGCACTTACTGATGAAGATCAAAGACTACAGCCTTCAGTATGGATTACACCTCAACATAAAGAAAACAAAAATCCTCAC
>NW_004443955.1:19546034-19569689 GCF_000243295.1 Trichechus manatus latirostris
AGCACTTACTGATGAAGATCAAAGACTACAGCCTTCAGTATGGATTACACCTCAACATAAAGAAAACAAAAATCCTCACAACTGGACCAATAAAGAGCATCATGTTGAACAAAGAAAATACTGAAGTTGTCAAGGATTTCATTTTACTTGGATCAACAATCAACACCCATGGAAGCAACAGTAAAGAAATCAAATGACATATTTCATTGCGAAAATTTGCTGTAAAAGACCTCTTCCAAGTGTTAAAAATTAAAGATGTCGCTTTGAGGACTAAAGTGCGTCTGAACCAAGCCATGGTATTTTCAATCACCTCATACGCATGTGAAAATTGGACAATGAATAAGGAAGACCAAAGAAGAATTGATGCTTTTGAATTATGGTGTTGGCTAGGAACACTGAATGTACCATGGACTGCCAGAAGAATAAACAAATCTGTCTTGGAAGAAGTACAGCCAGATGTTCCTCAGAAGCAAGGATCTCCCTTAGAAGCAAGGAAGGAGACACTTCATCTTACGTACTTAAGACATGTTATCAGAAGGGACCAGTTCCTGGTGAAGGACATCATGCTGGTCAGTGAGAAAGAGAAAGACACTCAACCAGATGGACTGACACAGTGGCTGCAACAATTGGCTCAAACAGCAACAATTGTGAGGATGGCACAGGACTGGGTAGCATTTTGTTCTGTTGTACATAGGGTTGCTATGAGTCAGAACCTACCTGATGGCACCTAACAATAAAAACAACATGATCATGGTAATTGTGTGCTTTAAAAACACCACTAACCAAATTTTAGATTAGTTCTTAATTTATAGTTTTCCTTCTCTTTCCCCTGGTCCTCACCTTCTTTTAATTCTCATCCTCTGATGACATTTTCATTATTTCTAATTTGTTTCCCATATACTATGAGACTTCTGCTTCAGACACCAGACTAAAGCGGACTGAGAAGATAGACTTTGTCCTACACAAGAAGTCCATGAACTGGCCCTCTCTGAGCGTGTAAGTCTCCTGCAGCTGTATGCAATGCTGTATGTGATTGTGTTTGTGCACATGCGTGGATGCAGATCCAGAGCTTTCCTCTGTGTCTCAGAAGGTTCCATGACTCAAAATAAAGGCTATAGACTTCTGTTCTAACGGATTTGTATCTGAAATCCTAAAGGAAAAAAATTTCCTTTTCTAAAAACCAGACAAGCAATGAACTAGAAAAGCAAATTAAAAAAAAAAAAAAATCTCATTTACAACAGCATCTAAAATAAAGAAGTACCTAGAAATATATACAACCATAAAAATAAAAGACTCATACCCAGAAAACTATAAAACTTTACTAAATAAATTTACTTTACAAGACCTAAATAAATGGAAGGACATTCTGTTTGTGCATTAGAAGGCTTAATAGAGTTAAGATGTCAATACTACCCAAAATAATCTATAAGTTCAATGCAAACCCATAAATATTCCAAAAGCCTTCTTTATATAAACAGAAAAGCCAATCCTCAAATTTATATAGAACAGCAAAGGACACAAATAGCTAAAGAAATCTTGATGAATAAAGTAGGAGGACTCACACTTCCTGGTTTCAAAACATACTCTGAAGCCACTGTAATTAAAACAGCCTGGTACTGGTAAAATAACAGACATATAGACCAATCGAATACAATTGAGAGTCCAGAAATAAATACGTACATCCGTGGTCAACTGATTTTTGACAAGGTTGCTAAGTCAATTCAATGGGAAAGGAAGAGTCTCTTCAATAAGTGGTGCTGGGAAAAACTGAATTTGCACATGCAGAAGAATGAATCAGGATTCATGCCTCACATTATACACAAAAAAACAATTCAAAATAAATCAAGGAGCTAAATGTGAAAACTAAAGCCATAAAATTCTTAGAAGAAAATATAGGGGTGCGGCTGTAGGGCCTAGTTTTTAATAATGGATTATCAGATATGGCAATATAAGTACAAGCAGGAAAGACAAAATAGATAAATGGGACCTCATGAACATTAAATACTTTTGTTCATCAAAGGGCTTTATTAAAAAATGACAAGACAACCTGCAGATTGGAAGAAAATTTTCAGAATCATTTACCTAATAAGGATCTAGAACCCAAAATATATAAAAACTTCTACAACTTAATAACAAAAAGACAAACAACCCAGTCAAAAAATGGGCAAAGAACTTGGACAGATGGATCACCAAAGAGGTTAATCAAATGACCAACAAGCCCAGGAAAAGATGCTCAGTGCCATTAGCCACGGTTGTTGTGTGCTGTGGAGTCGATTCTGACTCACAGTGACCTTATATGACAGTTTATATAGGGTTGCCTAGCCTGTTGTCTTTAAGGGAGCAGATCACCAGGTCTTTCCTCCCGGAGAGCCGCTGGCAGGTTCTTTGAACCACTGACCTTTTGGTTAGCAGCTGAGCACTTAACCATTGCGCCAGTAGGACTCCTCATTATCCATTAAAGAGATGCAAATCAAAGCCACAATGAGATACCACTTCACCTCCATTAGAACAGCAATGATTAAAAAAAAAAAAAAAAAAAGGCAAACAATAGATGTTGGTGAAGTTGTGGAAAAACAATAACCCTCAGCCATTGCTGGTGGTACTGCGTCTGTGGAAAACAGTTTAGTGGTTCCTCAAAAAGTTGAGCCTAGAACTACCATATGACCCAGCAATCCCTGTCCTAGGTATATACTCAGGAGAAGTTAAGGCAGGAATGCAAACAGAAACCTGCACACCAATGTTAATTGTAGCACTTTTCAATAGCCAAAGGCGGAAACAACGAAATGTCCATCATTCATTAACGGATAAACAAAATTTGGTATATACATAAATGGAATATTACTCAGCCATAAAGAGAAATGAAGTTCTAATACATGCTACAGCTTGGATAAACCTTGAAAACATCACTTTGAGTGACATAAAAGAGTTGCAAAAGTACAAATACTGCATGATCTCACTTATATGAAAATGCTTTATAGAAACTAAAGATTGAAACTCTGTGGGGGCAGTTCTACTCTTTCCAATGGCGTTGTTCTGAGTTGAAATTGACTTGACAACAATTTTTTTTTTTTTTTTTTTTTTAGCAAGGGTGGGGTGGAGGGGAAAGGAGAAATTTTTGTTTAGAGGGCGTTGAGTTTATGTTAATGGTGGTGGAATAATTTAGAAAAAGATAATAAGAATGGCTGTACCAACTGAAGAATATGATCAATGTCACTGAATTATACATGTAGAAATTGTTGAGTTGGGGAATCATTGAATCTCAGGGTTGGAGATAGTCTCGGAGCTCAATTAATTCAGCCAAATATTCCAGTGCAAATTATATTTTCACCAGTATCTCAATAAAATGCAAAGAAAAATGGTTCAATAGAAAGATGCTCCGGAGTTAGATCAAAGTTCGCGTTCCAGATCAACAACTTAAGAGGTGTGAGACCTTGGGCAGTCTATGTAACCTCTTTGAACATCGATTTCTTCAGCAATGAAATGGAGATTTAAAAAGATATCCCTACATTGGATGGATTGCTCTGTGGATTAGAGATAATAAACATGAAGTGCCTGGTACTTCACTGTGTGTGCTCAGCAAATAACATCGCTTATCATTATTCACAGTTCAAATTATGGTGGAGCTGTTACAGAGCATAGAAGACCACTGAGCCTCCTTACAAAGCCACTTGGCACGAGGTCTATTTAACTCATTGCTCTGGAGAGATGTTGGGGATCATCTGCTTGAAATAAACACATTCAATTATTCTGCAATGTAGTGGTCTAGAGCGATTCATTTGCTAACCATGTGTGTAGCAAACACATTAGGACAGTTTGCATACTCGGGGAACTGTGGGATGAGGGATGAAGAATGCATAATGAAGTCCACAGGGCTCTCCCCAGTGATTCTGAGAACTATTTTAGACTGAGAGCAAACCACAAAAGTGACCTGACAGTGGAGGTGAGGAGTGGGGTGGGAGTTGGTGGTGGGGGGGGGGGTGCTCTGAGATTCTACTGCTGACTATAGAGGTCACATGACCCTGACACATAACTTTTACTGAGTTGACTATATCTCACTTCCTGTAAGTGCCTGTCCCTCATGCTCACTTTCAAGGACTTGGCCAATCTTCTTTTGTAAATAGAACAATGCTTTATATTTCTCTATTACTCTTGAGTGACTATATCAATAATGCAGGAAACGCATCTGTCTGGTACAATGAGATTATTTTTCTGATTTCGGTTGACAGTTATAGTAATAGTTTGGCAAACAATCTACTCCACCATCAATGATCACAGATTACAGCTGTTTTTAAAAATCTCAGGCACTTCTGGAAACTTGGAAGATTGATTGCACGTTGAGAGGGAGATGGAAAGACATGCCATCAGCCTTTATGGTTTAAAAATTCTTAACTCTTTCTGTACATAAGAGGCTAAGGAAATACTAGCGGAAATAAAAAACAACATGTCATCGCTGGATATATTACAGTGAGAACAAGGTGAGAAATGACAATTCTCTGGAATCATTAGGAGAGATCTTTCTGGCATATTCTAGCATTGACAGGAGGGCCACAAGGCATAGGGGAGAGCCTGAAATATTTCAGAGACTTGCTTGTATACATTGATAAATTTCCCAAGTCACCTAGGACTTATTGAAATAATATTTACAGGGGGTGAGGATTGAGAAAGAATATTATTATTGCTTGCGTATTGATCTTGAAAAAGACAGCCACTAGCTAGTCAATAATAATGACCCAGTCTTAGGATTTAAATGTTTATTTAAAAAAAAAAAACCATACATATTTTAATGTTACTTCTGCAGAGAGTGATAAATAGAAATAAAACTGATTTTTATATTTTAATGGGAACTTCTTTTTTTTAATTTATTTATTTTTTATTGTACTTCAGGTGAAGGCTTACAGAACAAATAGTTTCTCATTAAACAGTCAGTACACATATTGTTCCATGACGTTGGTTAACAACCCCATGACATGTCAACCCTCTCTCTTCTTGACCTTTTTTTTTTTTTTTTGGTGAAAGTATACGTAGCCAAAGATACACCATCCATTTCAAAAATTTTCTACATACACAGTTCAGTGACATCGATTATGTTCTTCCAGTTGTACTGCTATTCTCACTTTAGATGAAAGTTTACAGAACAAAATAGTTTCTCATTAAACAAAAAGTACACACTTTGCCCTATGACAATGGTTAACAACCCCACTACATGTCAACACTGTACTCACTCAACCCTGGGTTCCCTATCGCCAGCTTTCCTGTCCCCTTCTGCCTTCTAGTCCTTGTCCCTGGACTGCTGTGTCTCATTAGTCCCGTTTTGTTATATGTAGCTGTCCAATCCCCAGCTAAACGGTGAACCTTGGAAGTGACTTCACCACTGAGCTAGATGGCGTCTGGGGGCCGTGCTCTCGGGGTTTTCTCCAGTCTCTTTCAGGCCAGTAAATCTGGTCTTTTTTGTGTGTGTTAAAATTTTGTTCTACCTTTTCCAGCTCTGCCCAGAACCCTCTGTTGTGATCCCGATCAGAGCTGAGAGTGGTGGTAGCTGGGCGCCATCTAGCTGTACTGGACTTGGTCTGGTGGAGGCCTTGGTAGCTGTTGTCCATTAGTCCTTCGGACTAATCTTTTCCTTGTATCCTGTTCTCCTCATTCTCCCTTGCACCAGAAGGGGTGAGACCAGTGGAGTATCTTAGATGGCTGCTCACAGGCTTTTAAGACCCCAGATGCTGCTCACCAAGGTAGAATGTAGAACATTGTCTTTATAAACTGTGTTATACCAACTGAGCTAGATGTTCCCTGAGACCATGGTCCCCACAGCCCTCTGCCCAGCAATTCAGTACCTCAGGGAGTTTAGATGTGTCTATGGGGCTTTCATGACCTTTCCTTTTACAAGCTGTGCTGGTTTCCCCAGTATTGTGTACTGTCTCACCCTTCACCCCAGATACCACTTATCTATTGCCTATTTAGTATGTCCCCCCCATCCCTCCCATCCCTGGTAACCAACAAAGATTGTTACTTTTTGTGTGTAAACTTTTCCATGGGTATTTACAATAGAGGTCTCATACAATATTTGTCCTTTTGCGATTGACTTTTTCTCTCAGCATAATGTCTTCCAGTTTCATTCATGTTATGAGATGCTTCACGGATTCATCATTGTTCTTTATTGTTGCATAGTACTCCATTGTGTGTATGTACCACAGTTTGTTTATTCATTCCTCTGTTGATGGGCATCTAGGTTCACTCTCCGTCTTTTATGGGTACGTTGAGTTCATTTACATTAAGTGTAATTATTGATAGATGTGAGTTTGTTGCTGTTATTTTGTACTGCTTTTTTTTGTGGTGCTGATGTTTTCTTTGTTCTTCTTACTCTCCTGTGCTGAATTACTTTTGTTTGTCGATTTTTTATTCATTTCTTTTCTTTTTGTAGGTTTTTTTTTACTGAGACTTTATGTTTTTCCTCTTTATTTTTATGAGTATGTTTGTTAACTTTCTTTGTGGTTACCATGAAATTTACCCTTATCTAAATTCAAAGCAGTCTAGCATTACTTGGTATCGCCTTGCCTTCCTCTCCACTAGAAGGTTCTATACCTACACCGTTTATTCCCTCTTTTATTGTTCTGATGTTGTTGTCATTTGCAGATTAACTGCTCTGATTCCCTGTTGTATTTCTTCTGGTTTTGGATAGTCCTTGAGAGTTCATTTCCTAGATTAATATCTGGCTGGTACGATCCTGCGTCCTAGATTCAGCCAATGAGCTGAAGTTGTTTGTTCTCAGATTGAAGAACTCCCTTTAATAATTCTTGTAAATTTGGTTTGGTTTTTACATATTCCCTCAATTTCTGTTTATCTGGAAATGACCTAATTTCACCACCATATTTGAACAAGAGTTTTGCAGGATATATTATTCTTGGCTGGCAATTTTTTCTTTCAAGGTTTTATATATGTCATCCCATTACTTTCTTGCCTGCATGGTCTCTGCCGAATAATCCGAGCTTAGTCTTATTGTTTCTCTTGTGTATGTGACTTCTTGTTCTTCACGAGCTGCTCTCAAGAATCTTTGTCTTTGGTTTTGGTGAGTGTGATTATGATATGCCTTGCTGAGTTTCTTTTGGGGTCTATCCTATATGGAGTTCATTGAACTTCTTGGATAGCCAGCTTTTCATCTTTCATGATATTGGGGAAGTTTTCTGTTAGCAGTTCTTCAATGATCCTCTCTGTGTTTTCTATTTTCTTCTCCTGTTCTGGAACTCTGATCACTCTCAAATTTTTGCTTTTGATTGTATCCCACGTAATTCTCAGGGTCTCTTCATTTTTCTTTGTCCTTTTTTCTGAGTTTTCCTCAAACAGAGTTGCATCCAGGTGTTTATCTTCAATTCCACTGATCCTGTCTTCCACCGTTTCAAACCTGCTTCTCAGTCCTTCTATGACACTGTCCATTTCTGAAATCTTGTTGTTTATCTTTTGGATTTCTAATTGTTGTCTTTGTATAATTTCTAGTTGTGAATTTATTTTGGCATTTTGTTCCTGCATTATTTTTCTGAATTCTTCCATTTTTTTGTCTGTGTTTTCCATGAATTTGTCTAGTTTTTCCTCATTTTTGTCTGCTTTTTGCTTCAACTCTTGGATAATTCTGAGTATTAGAGATTTGAATTCCCTATCAGGTCATTCTAGTGCCTTTTCTTCCCCTGGAAAGTCATCTGGTATTTTATTTTGGATGCCTACTGGAACCATCCTGTCCTATGTTTGTAAATGTTTTGATATTGTCTGCTGTCTTCAGGGCATTCAGTAGTTATTTTTCTCATTTATTGTTTGTAGATTCATTTGTTTCATCCTTTTTGTTTTAATTTGGCTATGTCTGAGCAGGTGGGCTGTGTATTCTTTGTTGTTTGCTCGTCTGTGGGCACGATACTTTTCACCTCCTTCTCCAATTGGCAGGGTCAGTCACTCAGATATGGTACAGCAGGGCAGGTCTAGCTGAAGAGGAGTTTCTAGGATGAGTTGTTTGTGGCACTTACTACAGCCACTAGGGCATGTCAGTAATCCGTGCAGGGCATGTTCCGGTAGGCCGTGCCTGTGCTTTTTGGTAGTGTGATGTTAAGCGCACGGTGCAGGTAGGCAGGATGAAGGGGGGAGATTGTGATGTGTGGAGCTAAGATGGGTATGGGAGAGAGGTGAGGAACAGGAGCCAAAAACACACAAACAAACAAAAAAGAGTGCTAGGGGAGCTTGCCATTGGAGTGGAGAGAGAGACTATGAAATGGAAAAAAAAACAAGAAGAGGAAGAAGAAGAGAAAAAAGAGAAAAGAAAAGAATGAATAAATAAAAATTAGAAAGAAAAAAGAATAGCAAAGCTCCCAAGGATCCGACTGGTGTGGCTACGAGATCTGGGGAAGTTGTTCCCAGGTGTTGAAGTACAGCCTGGCTAGAACGTGTAGAGGTATTCAGCACCAGGTATTCAGGGAACAGAAAGAGAAGGAAGGTATAGAGAGATGAGAAACTGAGTAATGAAGAAAGAGAAACAGGGGAAAAGAAAACAAAACAAATTAAAAAAAGAAAAAAACAAGACAAACTCCCAAAAAAAACCAGGGGGAAAAAAAACCACAATAAAAGAAATGTCCTCAGGGATCCCTTGTGCATCTGCGTAAGCTGAGGGGGTAGGTCCTAAGCCATGCAGCACTGCCCGGCCAGAGCAGGCTCCCAACTTGCCAACTTGAGAAAAGAAAAAGAAAACAAACAAATAATTCAAAGCAAGCAAACAAACAAACCAAAAAAGCCCCGGGATCCCAGCAGCGTGACAGCACAGACCTTTGAAATCAGTTCCACACTCGAACGGAGCGCTGCAGCCCCTTAGGAAGAAGCAAAGATGGCACCCGGAGCCAGGTATTTGAGCGAAAGGAGGGGGAGATGGTGAGAGGTAAGGAAGAAATCAAAAGAAGCAGAAAAAAGCAACACTAGCAGCCAAGAAATGGCACCCAGGGAGTCAGCCAGTGCGGGTGGGTGGAATCCAAGCAGCTGGTGCTTCCTGGCCAAGAGACTGAGGCCAAGTGGGGGTGAAGAAGGAGGGGGGTGGGAAAGCATATATTGCTGTTTACTGGTTGTTCTGTCTCCTGCTGAAAGCTCTGTGAAGCTTCTCTCTCGTACCCCCTGTTCACTGGTCTCTGATAGGAGTCTAAGATGGCGGATCTGTGCTGCATTAGCTGATAGGGGACCTCTGCATGAATCTCTCCTCACTCTCCATTCTCTGTCAGTTTCTCACTCCATTTGGTGCCTGGCTGAGTTCTTTATCTCTTCATTTGATGTTTTAGGGTTTCAGGATTGCTGTTTTCTCTGTTTGGCTTAGTTTTTCAGATCTTTGCTGTGGAGCGATGGCGTGCTGATTCTGCCTAGAGTGCCATGTTGCCAGAAGTCACTAATGGGAACTTCTTAAGTCTTAAGACGCCCTGGTGGCACCATGGTTAAGTGCTCAGCTGCTAACCAAAATGTTGGTGGTTCAAACCCACCAGCAGCTTTGTGGGAGAAAGATGTGGCAGTCTGCTTCCATAAAGATTTCAGCCTTGGAAAACATCTGAGGCAGTTCTACTCTTGTCCTATAGGGTCGCTATGAGTCAGCATCAACTCGACTCCAGTGGGTTTGGTTTTGTGGTTTTCATAGGTCTTAACAAATGTGTGGTTTTCCTAAAAATCCATAAAAGCTCTGAAATAAGTCTTATGTCTGATATATATTCCCCCCTCCCCAGGGAGTTTTCCTTTATTTCTGTTTCATAAGAAGCAGAATGCTGATCTTGCTACTGGCCTGTGACCCTGGCATTTGGCCAGCCATTATAACCCAGGGACCAGGACACAGATGCTGGCTGGGCAAGCCTCCCAAGGTTCGAGGTTTCTTCCCCTCTGAGTTACAAGGTGAAGCCATTTGAAAGTGCAGTTGTGAAGGGGGAGGGCATGTGCATACTCCTCATATCCAGGTGAGTTCATTTGTCTTGTGAACTCTTCACCTGAGCCCCAATTAGTATCCTATTAACCTCCTTAAATATGGAATTACTAAGATCTTAGAATACTCCAAAATGGACTATTAACCAGCCCATTTCCTGGCTCCATCAGATGAAAATGCCAAAGTAGGTCATACAACAGTATTACCTTGATTAATTTCAGCTCCCTCACATGGGCCATGATGTCATGCAAGTTAAAGGAGATTCAAATTTGATGCATTGTTTCACTAACTGCTTAAGCATGGGATTTTTTTTTTTACACGTTTACAAATTCAAGCTTATAAGATCTTCCTTTTTATTATGATAAACATTTCAAAAGCGCTAAATTGATCAATTATACAAATGGCGATGTCCCTTGAATGTGATTTTTAATGCACGTGCTCTCTGAGGTCTAATATGGAAAAACATTTCTTTTCCCCAGTAACTACTATGTCAGATCTGAAGCTCTCAGAATTATGCCCCATTCACATCCATAGACGCAGGCTGGATTTTAGATACACTATAAAGATGCCACTCCCACTCCAGAGCCTACTCAGAATGGTATTCTCAAATATACATGGCTTTGCTACAGCTAAAAAAAGAAAGAAAGAAAAAAAAAGCAACAAACTTCAAATCCTTTATGTGCATTCCTATGTGCCTTAGAAAAGTACTTGTCACGGATTGAATTTTGTTCCCCAAAAATGTGTGTATCAATTTGGCTGGGCCATGATTCCCAGTATTGTGTGGTTGTCCTCCATTTTATGATTGTAATTTTATGTTAAAGAGGATTAGGGTGGGATTGTAACACCCTTACCCAGGTCACATCCCTGATCCAATGTAAAGGGAGTTTCCCTGGGGTGTGGCCTGCACCACCTTTTATCTCTCAGGAGATAAAAAGGAAGTGGAAGCTGAGAGACAGGGGATCTCATACCACCAAGAAACAGTGCCAGAAGCGGAGCGTGTCCTTTGGACTCTGGGTCCCTGCATGGAGAAAACTCCTAGGTCAGGGAAACATTAATGAGAAGGCCGATAGAGAGAGAAAGCTTTCCCCTGGAGCTGATGCCCTGAATTTGGACTTTTCGCCTACTAGACTGTGAGAAAATAAATTTTTCTTTGTTATAAAGCCATCCACTTGTAGTATTTATTATTTCTGTTATAGCAGAACTAGATAACTAAGACAGTACTTGAAAAGAAACATTATATATACCAAAACTCATATATTGGTATAATTTCTTTACAGTAAGCAGCTTTAATTTGTTTTCATGTGTAAAATAGCTTTAGAGGCTTATTAGCAATTTCAACTGTTGCTGTACATTATGTCAAACAAATCTAAATTACAACAAGTAAATTTACTTTGGTGAGATTATTTGTTTCTTGCAGTTTATAATACAATGAATTCTTTAAAAGGCTACTTGTTTTCTGTTGAATTCTTTTACTTAGAAGTTAGAAAATATCCTTTCAAAGCAGCAATTAGTCTATAAAGTCATGGTTATATCTCCTTTGTGTTTATAATAGGACCACATACTCTTCACGTAAACATTGGACCCGGCTGACAACAAACAAGCCCTTTCCAGACTGAAGTGCAACTTCGTTTCTCCATTTCAACTACAGTCACGCGCCGCATGACATCTGTCCAGGCAACATATCCATCCGTGGTCCCATAATGGTTAGTTATAATAAATACAAAAAAAAAAAAAAAAACTGTTGCCGTCTAGTCTATTCCAACTCATAGCGACCCTATGAGAACAGAGTAGAACTGCCCCATAGGGTTTCCAAGGAGCACCTGGTGAATTTGAACTGCTGACCTTTGGTTAGCAGCTGTAGCTCTTAACCACTATGCCACCAGGGTTTCCATGGTTATAGTAGAGTTCAGAAATCCAGATCAGAGAATGAGACTTATATCAGAGACCGGGACCAAAGACAACACAAAAGGAAAATTTCCTGGTCCTTTTGGGAAGTCAGGGGGCTTGGTTGTGGACAACCTGACCTCACCGGGCTTCCCTGTGCCTTGGAGGTCTCCATGCCCTAATGTTCATGGGCTCCACCCTCCAGGTCACTCTGGGCAGTGGCACTGCAGCCTCCAGGGGTCTGATCTGGCATGGTGTTTGCACAACATCCAAATTACATAATGCCCTATTTCACAGAACATATCAAAGACGTTAAGGGAACCATTACTGTATTAAGCGTTTAAATAATTTCGTGTTTTAATATTCAAGTGTTCCTTTCTGTAATAACCTGTGAGGCACATTTATTTCTGAAATTTTGCTAACATATAGTGGAAAATCCAATGAGTCTATGAAACATTCTTTGAGCATCAGAAAGTTCCACTTTTTTGCCTTAGGACTTCACGGACACCCACTTAACACAGACTGTGCCTAGAGTGAGTGCCTTCTAAAGGGAACCTGGCTCTCCCTCCTCATTTCCCCTCTAAACAGTCCACTCATTCCATATCAAATTGTGAGCCACTGAAAGGAATTTTTTCCTGGCTAAGAAACTGGTGGTGAACTGCTACCTTTTAGTAAATAAATAAATAGCCTGCCACAGTTAAAGAAACTGAAAGCTACAGACTGATTCCTATGCTACTGAGCCAAAAATAATATTCATAAAATAATACTGGAGTTTTAGAACTCCACATCTCCACTTCAGAGCTTGAGGACAGAGATAGACTTCTCTCTGATTTAGCTCTCTAGGATCAAGTGTCAAGTTGGCCTTATCTGTCACAAGAGAGATTCCACCATCATATTCTAACATTGGATTCCTTCCATCCTTGTTCCATCCATTAGTTAATCTAGTTGTAAAATTAGGTAGAAGTCTAGGACATTATGCTATGACTTTAGAAAAACAAAGTAGCCCAATGCAATTAGTTAGGAAAATATATCCCAGGACTTTTGTCTTCTCTTTCGTTTGTCCATACGGTCATTTATATGAGTGCCCTAACTAATCAATGTGTAGTCTCAACACCTTAATCTATTCATGCACTTTCCAAACAATATGACTTACATTTTATATGAGCAAAAATGCAGGAATTTGAACTCAGAGATTTTAAAATCACATTGGGCCTTTCTGCATTCAACCCGTACTTAATTTGTATTGTTGTGATTGTTTATAAGTACAAAAGAAATACCCGTCATTAAAGAAATCAAACAAAACAAAAGCCTAGAACTGCATGGACAAATATGGTAGCTACTAGCCACATGAGGCTATTTAAATTTAAAATTAATTATAATTAAATAAATTTTTAAAAAGCCAGCTCTCATTTGCACTGGCCATGTTTCAAGGCTCATTATCATAGAAAGGTCTATCAGCAGCACTGATCTATAGTGACCAACTCCTTTTAACACTTACCCCCAGGTCGCTAATCTTGGAGGGGCCCCTTCCCAGTTGAAATTACTGTTAAAGTTTTGTATAGATTCTTCATATATGTTTCTGTGCATTTATAAAACTATCCTATTTGTGTTATACTGCTTGTCATTTTCACTAAAAAATAATCTCATACGTTTTTCTATTTTGATTTCTACAGATTGATGACATTCTTTTAAAGAGCTGCATGTTTGTCACCAATATTGGTATTTGTTTGTTGTTAGCTGCTGTTGAGTCAGTTCCAACTCATGACAACCCCATGTACAACAGAACAAAATGTTGCCTGGTCTTGTGCCGTCTTCATGATCATTGGCACCCTCAAGTTCACTAGTATAGGTATGCCATGCTTTATTTTAAAATTCCCTTCTTGAAAGATACTTAGCTTACTTTCTGTTCTTCACTATTTCATCAATGATCAAATGGACATCTTTATTCTGAAATCTGTGAACATACATGTAAGTTTTCTGTAGAATGCATTCCTAGCAATGGGACTCCTTTTAATCCCAAGATTAGTCCTTCTCCCTTCTCCTTTGTGTATGATGTCTAAGGTGTCTTGATGGTAGAATTAAGACCTTACAATATTTATCATCCCTTCTTGCATTAGTGCTATTAGTATATCCCCTGGCTTTCAGTGGGAACTTCACAGAACCACATCTTTTATTTGTAGTTATTCAGTAGAAGTAAGTTATGGCTTGGCCTTTGATGGCATACAGTTGAGGTCAACTCATATCCCACAAATATTAAAGCATAATCTCTAAGATGTGTGTGGATCCTTTATGTTTCTCAACACTTGTTACCTAAATGTTCAGAAAAGATACTCACTTTCCTCAGCCCCTGTAACCACTTGTAATATGGTGTCCCTTCCTGAAGTCAATCTGATCTGTCAGAAAATTGCTACACACAAGCTGATGTTTGTTTAAAGACACCTTACAGGATTATTGTCGTAGTAAATATACAAATTTGACATGCCTACAGTGTGAAGGCTGAGGGCAGTGGTGGTTCAGTGGTAGAATTCTCACCTTTGATGCAAAAGACCCGGGTTCAATTCGCCTCAAGCACAACCACCACCTGGCTGCCAGTGGAGGCTTGTGTGTTGCTACGATACTGAGCAAGTTTCACTAGAGCCTCCAGACTAAGACAGACTTAAGAACAAAGGCCTGGCAATATATTTCCAAAAATCAGCCAGTGAAAACCCTATGGATCACAATAGTCTGATCTTGTTGTGCATGGGGCCACTATGAGTCGGGGTGACTCAGTTGCAGCTAATAACAATAGCATGAATGCTATCAGATAGCCTATCCCCTTCACTGTGGCTGTTAAGAACCAGCACAATTGTGTGCACAACCACATCCCTGACTCCCTTCATCCAGTCTATGCCAAAGCCCTTCCTGGATTCCAGCATTAGCTCCCACTATCCCCTTTCCCAAATTCCTTGTGGTTTCCTGATAGCACCACACTTTTGCTCAGGCTGTTCCCTCTACCTGAATATTGATCCTTTAAAATTCCACTTAAGCATCCCATCTTCCCAGAAAACTTTACCCAACACCTGCCTGTACCCTATGTATCTCATTCCCTTTCTCCTCCCTCACCCCTACTCTGTACAAAACTCAATGTGACACCATGCTTAATTGCAATTTGGGGACATTTGCTTGAATTTCCATTCCTACTGGTCAATGAACCCAATGAAGAGAGTTTATGATATATCCCTTGATTTAGTGCAGTGCTTGCTACATGTTGTTTGTTGTTACTTGCCTTCAAATTGGCTGCCAACTCATGGTGACCCCATGTACAGTGAGGTAGAACCATTGTGAACCATAAGATTTTCATTGGCTGATTTTTCAGAAGTAAATCACTAGGCCTTTCTTCCTAGTTTGTCTCAGTCTGTATATTCCACATCATAGTAACATACAAGCCTCCACTGATGAGGGGCAGTGGCTGCACTCAAGGTGTATTGATTGGGAATTGAACCCACGTTTCTTATGTAGAAGGTGAGAATTCTACCATTGAAGCACCACTTCCCCAGACACTTGCTAAATAAAAGATGCGAAATGAATGGTTGCTAAATCAAACAGTTTTGAGCCAAAGAATGACCTAATGTTTCTCTATCACTCAGGCCCAGAAGTGGGAAGGTACAAATTTCTACATATCCAGCATTTCATACTGTGAACAAACTCTCTCTTTCACACTACACCAGTTTCCTACTTGTCTCCATTGATTATGAGATTATGACACATCCTGAAAAATCTGACTTCTCTGGGCCTACAGGGAAATTTTAGATAGTTTTACTCAGTTCCTTCACCAAACTTATGCATGCAACTTTTCCTGGGCTTCTCTAGGCCCCTCCTTTGCCCAGCATCAGAACTTACTTCCCATAGGTTAGGGCTGCCTCACCTTGCTGTAACAACATTAAGACAGATGAATTTTATAAATGAGGCTAGTCAGGGAACTGTGATGGTAGAGTAATCCCATTACTTTCCCAGGTATCGAGTCTGTTACAATCACTCGAGTGTAGCCATGCTATACTTTAAAATAGAAAGGATAGGGTAGTTGCTGGTGGGAGGTTGTTTTCTTTAAGACAGAATTCCTAGTCTTGGAGGGTCTCTGTGTCGACATGAGGCAAGCCTTCATTAATATTATTAAAACAATCCCAAAGTGGGTCAAATAAACTGATAGCAGTTTTATCTAGTTGCTGCCTGCCTGAGATAAGGTTAAAATAAGAGGGACTCTGTCTCCAGGTATATGAATCCCCCAATTTTGATTCCTTCTATAGTAACTCTATGGAAACCCTGGTGGCTTAGTGGTTAAGAGCTACAGCTGCTAACCAAAAGATCGGCAGTTCAAATCCACCATGTGCTCCTTGGAAACCCTACGGGGCAGTTCTACTCTGTCCTATAGGGTTGTTATGAGTCGGAAACGACTCGACAGCAACGGGTTTGGTTTTTTGGTATAGGAACTCTATACATGTGGACCTTGCCAGATGAAATACACAGGAATCAAATTGACTACGTCTGTGGAAAGGGATGATGGAAAAGCTCAATATTATCAGTCAGAACAAGGCTGGGGCCTACTGCAGAACAGATCATCAATTGCTCATATGCAAGTTCGAGTTGCAACTGAAGAAAATATAACAAGTCCACGAGAGCCAAAGTAGGACCTTGAGCATATTTCACCTGAATTTAGAGACCATTTCAAGAATAGATTTGACACACTGAACACTAATGACCAAAGACCAGATGAGTTGTGGAATGACATGAAAGACATCATACATGAAGAAAGCAAGAGGTCATTAAAAAGACAGGAAAGAAAGAAAAGACCAAAATGGATGTCAGAAGAGACTCTGAAACTTGCTCTTGAATG
Source organism: Trichechus manatus latirostris (assembly GCF_000243295.1). Classification (NCBI taxonomy): domain Eukaryota; kingdom Metazoa; phylum Chordata; class Mammalia; order Sirenia; family Trichechidae; genus Trichechus; species Trichechus manatus. The sequence continues at coordinate 19,562,708 of NW_004443955.1, forward strand.
TCGAGTAGCTACAGCAAAGGGAAGAAATGATGAAGTAAAAGAGCTGAACAGAAGATTTCAAAGGGTGGCTCAAGAACACAAAGTAAAGTATTATAACGACATGTGCCAAAACCTGGAGATAGAAAACCAAAAGGGAAGAACAAGCTAGGCATTTCTCAAGCTGAAGGAACTGAAGAAAAAATTCAAGCCTCAACTTGCAATATTGAAGGATTCTATGGGGAAAAATATTAAATGACACGGGAAACATCAAAAGAAGATAGAAGGAATACACAGAGTCACTATATCAAAAAGAATTGTTCAATGTTCAACCATTTCAGGAGGTAGCACATGATCAGGAACTGATGGTAGTGAGGAGGAAATCCAAGCTGCACTTAAGGCATTGGAGAAAAAAAAGGCTCCAGGAATTGAAGGAATACCAATTGCGATGTTTCAACAAACAGATGCAGTGCTGGAAGTGCTCACTCATCTATGCCAAGAAATTTGGAAGACAGCTACCTGGCCAACCGACTGGAAAAGATCCATATTTATGCCTATTCCCAAGAAAGGTGATCCAAACAAATGCAGAAATTATTGAACAATATCATTAATATAACACTTAAGTAAAATTTTGCTGACGATCACTCAAAAGCAGCTGCAGCAATATATTGACAAGGAACTGCCAGAAATTCAAGACAGATTCAGAAGAGGACATGTAACAGGGGTTATCATTGCTGATGTCAGATGGATCCTGGTTGAAAGCAAAGAATACCAGAAAGATGTTTACCTGTGTTTTATTGACTATACAAAGGCATTCAACTGTGTGGATCATAACAAATTATGAATAACATTGCCAAGAATGGGAATTCCAGAACACTTAAATGTGCTCATGAGGAAACTGTACATAGATCAAGAGGCAGTTGTTCGAACAGAACGAAGTGATACTGCATGGTTTAAAGTCAGGAAAGGTGTGTGTCAGGGTTGTATCCTTTCACTGTACATATTCAATCTGTGTGCTGAGCAAATAATCCAAGAAGCTAGAGTATAAGAAGAAGAATGCAACATCAGGATTGGAGGAAGACTCATTAACAACCTGTATTATGCATATGAGACAACCTTCCTTGCTCAAAGTGAAGAGAACTTGAAGCACTTACTGCTGAAGATCAAAGACCACAGCCTTCAGTATGGATTACCTCAACATAAAGAAAACAAAAATCCTCACAACTGGACCAATAAGCAACATCATGATAAAAGGAGAAAAAATTGAAGTTGTCAAAGATTTCATTTTACTTGGATCCACAATCAACACCCATGGAACTAGCAGTCAAGAAGTCAAATGATGCATTGCATTGGACAAATCTTCTGCAAAAGATCTCTTTAAAGTATTGAAAAGCAAAGACGTCACCTTGAAGACTAAGGTATGCCTTACTCAAACCATGGTGTTTTCAATTGCCTCATATGCATGTGAAAGCTGGACAACAAATAACGAAGACAGGAGAAAGGTTGATACCTTTGAATTGTGGTGTTAGAGAAACATATTGAATGTACCATGGACTGCCAAAAGAACGAACAAATCTATCTTGGAAGAAGTATGACCAGAATGCTCCTTAGAAGCAAGGATGGCGAGACTATGTCTCACATACTTTGGACATGTTATCGGGAGGGGTCAGTCCCTGGAGAAGGACATCATGGTTGGTAAAGTAGAGGGTCAGCAAAAAAGAGGAAGAGCCTCAACAAGATAGACTGATGCAGTGACTGCAGCAATGGGCTTAAGCATAACAATGATTGTGAGGATGGTGCAGGACTGGGCAGTGTTTTGTTCTGTTGTACATAGGGTCACCATGAGTTGGAACCAACTCGACAGCACCTAACAACAACAACAACATATTAACTCTGGAGCCCTGGTGGCCCAGTGGTTAAGAGCTCAGCTGCTAACCAAAAGGTCGGCAGTTCACATTCACCAGCTGTTCCTTGGAAACCCTATGGGGCAGTTCTACTCTGTCCTGTGGGGTCACTATGAGTCGGAATTGACTTGATGGCAATGGGTTTGGTTGTTGGTTTTAGATTAACTCTGATATGATATTGTTCAGTGTTTTTAAAGTTAGGATTCATGGCAAAGAGTGAAAGAGAAAATTAACAAAAGTGAGGAAGAATAATCTACTGAAATAACCTTTCAGAAAAGAGGAGAGGGGAAAACCCTTAAATGGTATATGTACATCACTCATCCACATAACTCTATATTTTACCATTTTTAAAGTTGACGGTAAGTGTGGGATAAGTGAAGGTAGAGAAGAACACATATTTTAGTGCAAAGTGTTCGCTCTGAAGAACTATTTCTCAAGGTTAAATCTTTAGTCCACTGGTAAACCTCTAGAAAGGCCTCTTGAAGGGCTGAGAACTTATCAAAAAATTGGGAATTCCTTCTGTGTTGCTTATGTGCGAGGACATGAAAATCCATTGCTTGTTGGTAGCTATGAAATGAGTTATGAAGAGTTACATGTGATATTGATAAGCTAAAATTAGCAGGCTAAGGGAGTTTACTATAGACCTTAATCCAGTATAGTGCCAGAAAGTCTGGCTGCTACAAAGAGCTTAGCAATGTTGTGAAGCTGAAGCTCCTACTATCAGGTAGGCAAGCTCATTGTTGAAATTCCCAGTTTCTAGGAAGTGAGCTTTTTTATCAGTGCATCATAAGTGTCTTATTGAGTCCTCATTGGCTTTTAATTGCTACTATGTTTGCATTAATATCTTACTTTCATTGATTGTTAAGAGTTCAATGGCCTAACAAAGCACATGGTGGCCAAGTGTGGTAGAGGGGCACAACCTCACGTTTTTTGAGACTCATCTGAAAATGTTTTACATACTTTGAATATCTGATTTGTTTAACTGTCACCTAACCTAAACTCTGGAGCCCTGGTGGTGCAGTGGTTAAGAGCTACTGCTGCTAACCAAAAGGTCAGCAGTTCAAATCCACCAGGTGCTCCTTAGAAGCCCTACAGGGCAGTGCTACTCTGTCCTGTAGGGTTGCGATGAGTCAGTATCAATTCAACAGCAATGAGTTTTTTTCTTTTTTTGGATCCTAAATGCTAGGTAACCTTATTTTTGTTCTTCTGATACTTTTAGATCAATTCTCTATTTAAAAACATTCCCCTATTTAAAATTCTTTACTAAACATTTTTCCCCAATATTCAGTTTAAAAAGCCTCAACTATATTAACAGAATAGCACAATGAATACATATATACTATTTATTAGGTTAAACAATTAATATTTCATGTTATCTAGCTTCTTTATTTTTTTGCCAGGGAGTCCCTGGGTAGTACAAATGGTTAATGCACTCAGCTGCTCACCAAAATGTTGAAGGTTCAAGTGTACCCAGAGGTGCCTTGGAAGAAAAGCCTGTTGAAGTACTTTCAAAAAATCAGTCATTGAAAATCCTATGGAGCACCGTTATTCTCTGACACACATGGGGTTGCCATGAGTCAGAACTTAATCAGTGGCAAATGATGGTGGTAGTGGTAGTTTTTTGCTGGATAATTTTAAAGTAAGTTTCAGACAGAGTAACACTTCACTAATAAATACTTTGCTATGCATCTCTTAAGAATAAGGACATTCTCCTTACATAACCACAATGCTTTCATGACAACTAAGAATATTAAAAAATAATTCCATTATATTATCTAGTATCTAGTATATAGTCCAAGGAGCCCTGGTGGTGCAATGGTTAAGCACTTGGCTACTAACGAAAAGGTTGACAGTTCAAACCCACCAGTGGCTCTGCAGGAGAAAAGACCTGATGATCTGCTCCCGTAAAGATTTCACCCTGGGAAACTCTATGGGATAGGCCTACTCTGTCATTTGGAGTGGCTATGAGTTGACGATAGCACACCACCACAATGACAATATACAGTCCATGTTCAAGTTCTCCAACTGTCCCCAAAATGTCTGTTATAATTAGTTTGTTGAACCAAGATCTAATCAAGTTTCTCAGATTGTATTTGATTGTTATGTCTCTTTTGTCTCTTTTAACCAGAAGAACAAAGCTTTTTATTTAAAAAAAAAGATGTTTACTTTTTGAAGACCCCAGGACAGTTGATTATAGATTATGCCACATTTTAGCTTATCTGATTGCTTTCTCAAGACATTGTTTTATCATTGTATCTCCTGCATTTCTTACAAACTAGATATTAGTTATACAACATTGATTAGATTTATGTTAAACATTTTTGGCAAGGTTACTTCTTAGATGATGTATACTTCATTTTACACCACACCAGGAACCATTTAATGTCAAATTCTCCCTTTATTGTTGAGAGTAATTTTAATTTGTTAACTTTGTTAACATGATGACTGTCGGTTACCTCTACTGTAATATGTATTTTCCTCTTTATATAAATAAGTTTCTGTTGGGTGATTGCATTAGTTTTCTATTGTTGCTGTAACATAATATCAAAAACATAGAGGCTTAAAACTACAAAAAATTACCTTACACTTCTGTACGTCAGAAGGCCAACATGCGTCTCACTGGACTAAACTCAAGTTGTCAACAAGGCTGCATTCCTTTCTGGGAGTTCTAGGGGAGAATCCATTACCTTGCATTTTCCAGCATCTGGAAATTGCACACATTCCTTTGGTTATGAACTCCTCCATCTTCAAAGCCAGCAACAGCTGATCAATTCTTTCCCAAATTGTCATGCTGACCATCTCTTCTGCCTTCCTCTTCCGCTTTTAAGGATTTCACTGGGTCCACTCAGATAATACAGGATAATCTCCCTATTTTAAAATGAGTTGATTATCAACCTTAATTCCATTTGCAACTTTAATTCCCTTTTTGCCATGTAACCTAACATAGTCACAAATTCTAGAGATTAGTATATGGACACCTTTGGAGGAAAAGGCACTATATCATTTAATAGCTCAAACCTCCATTGATAGTTCTTGCCTGTGTCAGGAATTGTTGTTATTAGCTACCTTTGAGTAGATTCTAATGGGGGAAGCAAAAATTGAAGGAAGCAAATTGATGATCTTCTAATTCTATTATCCTTCTACAGTTATTAGCTGGCAGTATTTTGTAAAGAAAAGCTCTACATTTTATCTCCTTTTAATATATATTTTAAATTACTTTTCAATATCTCCCTGAATTCTTGGATTTTTATGCATTATAATAAATTATCATCATTTTTATTTTTGATTTACTAAATTTAGCCCATGGGAATCCCTTAAATATGGACCCTATATCCTTTTGATCTGGCCCCATACCTACTCGCTTTTCGTCACAATCACATGCCACAGGTTCCCCTTGTATTTTCTCTGAATCAGAGCTAAAGTCAGCAGTTTCTCTAAGAAAACTCTCCCCTACCCCTTATTTAAAAACAGTAACAGTGCTTAGAATTCAGAATTTTGGGGTTAGATGTGCTCACTCCTACTGAGGTATCATTGTCTCTAGGTTAGATAGATAGATAGACAGACAGATACACAGATAGATAGATGCTATTGTTAGCTGCTGTTGAGTCAATGGCTCATGATGACCTTATGTATAACAGAACAAAACATTGCCCAATCCTGCGCCATCCTTACAGGCTTTCATTTGAGGCCGTTGTTGTAGCTACCATGTCAGTCCATCTCATGGAGGGCTTACCTCATTTTCACTGACCCTCTACTTTACCAAACATGATGTCCTTTTCTAGTGATTGGTCTTTCATGATGACATGTGTAAAGTAAGCAAGATGAAGTATTGAGATAGATGATAGATAGATAGATACAAACATACTTTTATATCAATCATGAGTCTACACTGACAGTTCCAATTCAAATTTAACATTACAAGTTGTTACTTAATTAATTTTCTTTTAATTCTAACTTTTCCCTTACATTGCAATTCTTTGTTTCTAACCCTACAGCACAGATAAAAGAGATTCAAAATTACAATAACTAGCTGGACTTCTGGCAAAATGGCACTCTAGGCAGAAGCACCATGCCGTCCCTCCACAGCAAAGATCCGAAAAACTAAGCCAAACAGAGAAAACAACAATCCTGAAACCCTAACACATCAAATGAAGAGATGAAGAACTCAGCCAAGCACCAAATGCAGTGAGAAAACTGACAGAGAACAGAGAGCGAGGAGAGATTCATGCAGAGGTCCCCTATCAGTTAACGCAGCGTGGATCTACCATCTTGGACACCTATCAGAGACCAGCAAACAGCGGGTGTGAGAAAGCAGCTTCACGGAGCTTCCAGCGGGAGACAAAACAACCAGTAATTTGCGATATACACTTTCCCACCCCCCACCCTTCTTCAACCCCACTTGGCCTCCTCTGCTTCCCGTGGCCACAATCTCTTGCCTGGGAAGCACTGGTTGCTTGGATTCCACCCACCCTAACGGGCGAGCTTTCTGAGTGCCATTTGCTGGCTGCTGGTGTTGCTTTTTTCTGCTTCTTTTGATTTCTTCCTTACCTCTCACCACCTCCCCCTCCTTTCGCTCAAATACCTGGCTCCGTGCGCCATATTTGCTTCTTCCTGAAGGGCTGCGGAGCTCTGGTAATTTGTGACATACGCTTTCCCACCCCCTACCCTTCTTCACCCACATTCGCCACCGCTGCTTCAAGCGGACACAGTCTCTTGTCTGGGAAACACTCGCTGCTTCAATTCCACCAGCCCGCACTAGCTGGCTTTCTGAGGGCCATTTGTTGGCTGCTGGTGTTGCTTTTTCCCGCTTCTTTTGATTTCTTCCTTACCTCTCACCACCTCCCCCTCTTTCGCCCAAATACGTGGCTCAGTGAGGCATCCTTGCTTCTTCCTGAGGAGCTACGGAGCTCGGTTTGAGTGTGGAGCTGCTTCCCAGTCTGGGCTGCCACGCTGGTGGGATCCTGGGGCTTTTGTTCGTTTGTTTCTTTTGAATTGTTTGTTTTCTTTTTTTTTTTTTTTATTTATTGTACTTCAGGTGAAGGCTTACAGAACAAATAGTTTCTCATGAAACAGAAGTACACATGTTGTTTTATGACATTGGT
>NW_004443955.1:19577750-19590324 GCF_000243295.1 Trichechus manatus latirostris
TGGATCCACGTTGCGTTAGCTGGTAGGGGACCTCTGCATGAATCTCTCCTCGTTCTCCGTTCTCTATCAGTTTTCTCACTCCATTGGGTGCTTGGCTGAGTTCTTTATCTCTTCATTTGACGTTTTCGGGTTTCAGGATTGTTGTATTCTCTGTTCGGCTTACTTTTTTGTATCTTTGCTGTGGAGGGACTGCGTGGTGCTTCTGCCTACAGTTCCATTTTGCCGGAACTCCCGATTGTTTTATTTTTGTGGTTGAGATTCTTTATAAGGAATAAAATAAAAATTCCCAAGTCATTGTGTATTTGAGAAATCCCATAAGCCTAAGTTCTAAAGAAGCTAAAAGAATCTAATAGGAGATAAATCTCATCCTTACTTAATGAACAGGAGCCATAACCATTCACTTTATAGAACATGATACCGGGAAACAAAGCAAGAACTGCCTGTTGTGTAAGATTAAAGGCTGTACCATCATGGAACCTTAGAATTCTAAGGGGCCCGAAAAGCTTCAAAGATGAATTAACTCAGTTCAAAGAGTAAATACAACTCCCTAAAGTTCTAAAGAGAATTTTTGAGATGTTTATCAAATTTAGGATATAAGAAATCTGTGTAAGGATAATAAGAAAAATAAAATCAATTAAATTATGATTTATATTTCTTAGTAAAAAATAAATTTATTCATTCTTGCATAACTTTTTGGTTTATTTATATTCATACACGTATATATATGTATATATATACCCAAGAATTATGCATTGAGGAATGAATAAATTTATTTTTTACTAAGAAATATAAACCATAATTTATTGATTTCATTAAAAAAATAATAAAATCTTAACGACCAAGCAGTACAAGCTACAGTATGGGTTACATCCCAACATAAAGAAAACTAAAATCCTCACAACTGTACCAATAAGCGACATCTTGATAAACAGAGAAAAAATTAAAGTTGTCAAGGATTTTATTTTTCTTGGATCCATAATCAATGCCCATAGAAGCAGCAGTCAAGAAATAAACAATTTATTGCATTGGGTAAATCTGCTGCAAAACACCTCTTTAAAGTGTCAAAAAGAAAGATGTCACCTTGAGGACTAAGGTGCACCTGAACCAAAACTTGGTATTTTCAGTCGCCTCATATGCATGTGAAAGTTGGACTTTGAGTAAGGAAAATTAAAGAAGAACTGATGCATTTGAATTATAGCGTTGGTGAAGAATATTGAATACTGAAAGGACTACCAGAAGAATGAACAAATCTGTCTTGGAAGAAGTACAGCCAGAAAGCTCCTTAGAAGCAAGGATGATGAAACTTTGTCTCACATACTTTGGACACGTTATCAGGAGGGACCAGCCCCTGGAGAAGGACATCATGCTTGGTAAAGTAGAGGGTCAGTGAAAAAGAGGAAGACCGTCAATGAAATGGATTGTGCAGTGGCTGCAACAATGTGTTCAAACATAGCAATGATTGCAAGAATGACATAGGATCAGGCAGTGTTTGTTCTGTTGTACATAAGGTCCCTATCAGTAGGAACTGACTTGATGGCATCTAACAACAACTATATATATATATATGTGTGTGTGTGTGTGTGTGTGTGTGTGTGTGTGTGTGTGTGTATGTATGTATACAAGCACATATTTTGTAGAAAGAAAAATGTTAACATATAAAACAATTATATTCTCCAACTTTATTCATTCAGTTGTTATTTGTTTAATAAATACTTGTATAGATTTTTCCTTGTGCCAGGCACTGTTCTAAGTGTTCTAACAAAAATAGACTCATTTAGTCCTCACAACAAATGTATAAATTAGGTATTATTATTATTATTTCTATTTCAGACAGTGAGAATTGAATCACAAGGACGTTAAATAACCTACCCAACTTCACAGAGCAAGTAATAGTTTAGTCCAGTACAATTTTGTGAAAATTTGACATACTGGAAAATTTACCAATTCCTTCTCCTTACCTAGTCCTATCTACCAAAATCATTTCTCCTGTCAACTCCTTCATTTAGCTGGTGAAGAAAGCAGCACTACTCAAAGAAGGTAGCTACCAGGCTTCCTTTCTCCTTTTGGATGGAGATCTTCTAAATGCTTGTATTTAATATTTAGCCTTGAGCCCCCATTGTAGACTTCTCTTAAGCGTTTCAAGTTTGATAGTAAACAAACATACAAACAAGACAGGATACTCACAGTCGTAGAACATCTGAGAAAACTTGGTTGTGGCAGGAACAGAAAAGTAAACCAGAGGAGTTCATTACAGACAATTATTTCAGGGAGTAATAGGTTCAAAGAGTCATTCAGTTCATTCCCCTCTCTTTCTGACCTATACATTGTACGGACTCACTGGGCATGATAGCACATTGGCTTTTTATTCTGGAGGCTTCAACTCTGTATCTCCCAGATTACAAAACTATGGAGAGTGCCAAACTCTGGTCTCAAATCTGCCTCCCCGTTTCCACTAAACACACATACAGATACACTGACACACATACACACTCTCATACACACACACACACACACACACACACACACACACAGGTGCACTTCTTTAAATATATCATTTAGTCGACTTGGTTACTTCTACAAAAGAAAATTCCAGACCACTCAGTATGAAATACTGAATAAAGGGCCAGAGGTTTCATGCCATAATTATGATAATGATATAATAATGGAAATAATATTGCCAATTTACTGAGTCCTTACTACGTTCCATGCATGTGCTTTTCAGTTACATAGATTACCTCACTTAATTCCTATCATAGTTTGGTATTAAATACTATTATTCCATTTAACTAATGAAGAAATAGAAGTTCAGAGAGTTAAGTAAACATTACCAAGTCACACACTAATAAGTTGTAGAGTTGTGTTGAGTCCTCCCAAACACCAAGCTCTTATGTGCCATATCAAGTTTCTCAGATCTTAGTTGAGTTCGATATTGTGTGTACCTCAAATAGATTGTAAGCGTATTATCTGAGCATCTAACTTTAAGGATCACTAATTCATCACTTGTTTGTGATGTGCTGAACTTTGTCTGAGTCTTACCATCATCTCTTAAATTACTGCTCACCAGAATCTACAAATCCAACGGAAAGGAACCATAGTCCCATGCTCCCCCAATCTCTGCTTAATTGGTTGTGTATATTTACCTCATTCCAGCCAGGAGCCAACATTTAAAGGTTATGCTAAAGCCGGCTGAATTTTGAGTTAGGAAAGAAAGTAGAATCTATCCTTCCAGACACATTTTTTTGCTTCACACCCTGGTTTGCCCGTGCCATTTGCTGTTATGAAACAATCGTAAGATAATACAAAGGAAGGATGTGGTTATTACAAAATAATTGCTCCCCTGGTGATTAGAGACACTTGGTGATATGCTGTTCCTTCTGTGCTCCCAGGGGGATTGATTGTCTCCAATGGTGTTGGAAACATACTGAGAAAACTCACACATCCCTTTCCAAACCGGGATCACATTCTAATGGAGAAGGTTCCTCTATGTGGATTTCTAGCTCTTCACCCTGGCATCTGCTTGCTTGCATGGTGCCCCAGCACTTTGGGTAGAATAGGTAAAGCTGTGAAAATACACCAGCTCGCTCAGAGACAGTACGGTCTGCACAGGGAAAATGCAGAATAGTCAGAGGGAGCTCTTAAAAAGACCAAACTGTGTCCTTTGCATTCTTCACTGGGAGCTGATTTTAAGAGGCAACAGGAAAACAACATGGAACAGTATCCAGTATACTTGGCAGGACTTACTGTCAATTGAAATGAACGGAACACTGTCTGATAATATCCTGTTATTCACACTACGAACAGCATCAATAATGTTTTCCAAGCATGAATCTTACCTGGCACTAGTTTGGCATGACCACATACAAAACAGCCGTTATCTTCGGAGAGCTTATTTGCTTTCGTGTCCGAGGCTCAACACAACAATGACAGGTAGTTTAATACGCTGATGGCGATGTCTTCTTTATCTCACCAGTGAGCATGTTCTGACTTGTAGGGAAAAGTGCTGAAAAGACACTGATGTGCAACAGTTGTTTTCTCAGAAACTCTTCTTTGGGAAAACCAGCACGTTGACTATATTCCAGAAGCCTGAACCTACACTGATTCAGCTTTTTCCATGATGAGTCATATGTAATATTCAGAAGCCAGAATGCACTCCAGCAAATACTGGGAAAACTCACTTCTAAAAAGTACAGTTAAAAATATGTGTCATTGAGTAGAATATATACAGAATCAGTACCAGTTTGTAAGTTCTGTATATAACACTACGCACTGATTTGGCTGAGAGAAGCCACAATTACAAGTCAGAGAACCACTAATCTCCAATCAAAAGTCTTAACACAGGATCCACAACTTTCATCTACATGACACCAAAGTTAGTTTTGTTAACTGAACAAATGGCAGCATTGATTACTCACCAAATACGTGTGCAAGATTGTCAGCTCCTGGCATATTTAGTGTGATCAGTTTTACATTATAGAAACAATGACCATAAATTCACAGGCCACTTTCTATTACTTTAGCTAATGCCTGGCTCAAGACCCAGGCACCAATGCCATCCACAGTATCACAGCCACATGCCTGGATCCCTGGACTCATGTTTCCTTCTTGATCATCATGCTACAGTGGTCCCTGTCAATTCTGGAAATAATTAAAGAAGGATAATTCTTTACAAGATCCTCTTGACAGAAAAAGAAAGCCTGCAATGATATTTGTTACCAAGTTGAGGCAGATATGTTGGTAAGGAGGATAACAGAGCTGAGTCAGAGTAGTCGTTTGTTTTGTAATATTCTGGCAAAAAGTTACTAGAAACAGAATGAAAAGTATACACACCTATGTGGACACAGTTTGAGAGAAACCCTGGAAACAGATGCAGGATTCTCCTTAATTATGCCAAGTCCGGGATGGTGCTAATGGTTTGTGCTTGACTACTAAGCTAAAGGTTGTGGGTTCAAACCCACCCAGCAGCACTGTGGAAGAAAGGCTTGGCCATCTGCTTCACATAAATATTGCTGTTGTCGTTAGGTGTCAACGAGTCAGTTCTAACTCTTAGTGACCCTATGTACAACAGAATGAAGATTGCAGCCACGAAAACCCTATGGAGTAGTTCTACTACGTAACCCAGAGTCTCCATGAGTCAGAATTGAATTGAAGGCAAAGGGTTTATTTATGCTTTTAGACTTAACCATTTTTTTCTTTATTTAAATAATTAAGAAGATTGTCTCCACAAAGCCATGATTCTTCATAAAATTGTTGCTGCTAGTTGATGTCTAGTCACCTCCAACTCAAGGAAATCTTATGTATAACAAAAAAAACAAAAAACAAAAAAACAAACCTTGCCCAGTCCTGCACCATGTTCCTGATCCTTCCAACCTAGGGGGTTCATCTTCAAGCATTATGTCAGACAATATTCTCTCATAAAATTAGGCATAACCATTCATCCCCTTCCAGACCATTGTCCTCCCCTGATGCCTTGATCACCTACCTTAAATTAAGCTTCTGCAAGAATGTGTTGGGACTTCTAGAGTAATAGAACTGAAATGAAGAGATCTGGATCTTGATCAGACTCTCTGACTCAGGCTTTGGAAAGACGCCACCTTGCTGCTTACCTGGGCACAGTACATTTATCAGGACACATCTTGTAGCCTATATTTGTAATCCACAATCAAGAGCTACAGGATGTCAGTACCTTCCCCCGATATACCTCCAAATAAAGATGACTGTCATTTGGGACCAAACCCTAAGACTACACAGGACTGCTCAGAGTCATTACTAACTGTTCTTATTTTTCATCTGGAGAGCCAGGCAGGTTCATGACATTATGCCAAATTTCAGTTTTAATTCCATCAGTAAACAACTTTGACTGTGTTGGGAAAATTCCATTAATCATTCATATCCTGAGAAGAATGATACACAAAGGAGCTGAGAGGACCAGGCGGCAACTTTCTTTGGTAATTAAGAACTCCAGGCCATCTAATGGTGCTGAGATCCAAATTCACAGCCAGATTTTAGCCATTGGAATGAGCTAAGAGGGATTCACTTGCACTTTAACCTCTAATGTCAGATGATTTGATGGATCTTTCCTGCTCCTGCTCGGTGAACAGAAAGTATATTGCTTAAAGCTGAGATGGTACACTTTGAAAAAAATTCTTGTCTTTATTTCAAAAATACTATTTTAAACATATGTTTTAAACCTGTTTCTTAAATTTTTTTTTGATTATACAGTACATACTAATGCTTATTTACCCTGAATCAAACATCACTCAAGTGCAATGACTTGCACTTTGATTAAAAATTTGGATGGTATTTTATTTTCCTCTATAAGAACCCATCATTTAGCAGAACAGAGATCCAGAAAACGTAAGCATTGAGAATCTTCCATTTAACAGCTTTTTGTTGTTGTTGTGTGAGTTATTTGTTACTACATAGATATTGAAATCCAAGGGATAAGTTGCTACTTAGACCAGAAAGAGTTGCCACCAAGCTGATTCAAATGTATAGTGGCCCCATGTATGTCAGAGTAGAACTGTGCTCCATATGGTTAGCTCCATAGGCTAATTGAGTAGATGGTCAAGCTTTCTTTTGAGGAGCCTCTAGGTGGACTTGAACCAGCAACCTTTCAGTTAGCAACCGGTAGTTTAACTGTTTGCACCACCCAAGGACTTCTGACACTTAGAACTTCAGTCACAGCGTTAGGAGAAGCTATGAACCTGTGATCCTCTGGCAGAACAGGGATTGCTGTCAGGTCCCTACCAGCTTCTCATATCATCAGTAAAGTTCAACCACAAGGTCACACTTAGGAATCAAGACGGCCTTCAAATGGTCCAGGAACCCATTATATGCTGTCCTCCACTTTCTTCTTCTTATCTTCAAAATCTCCAGCTGAAGTGTCTGACTACATTTTCACAAATGCCAGAAAGCTGGTGGGAGAGTCCAGCCAGGTGTAACTCACGTATTTAAGGCAATAAAACAGAGACATTATTACCCACTCTTTCCTGACACCGTGCTGTGCTCTCCCCTCTTGGTTATTGGGCTTAGACTGGGCATTTTTAACCTGCTCCCACTTAGAAAAAGTGTGCTGTAGCAGAATTCCAGGATTCTTTTAACAAATGCTTTTCAACTCCCCACCCCCCCCCAAAAAAAAAAAAAAAACAGTTGTTATCGACTCTGTCTTATGGTGACCCCATGTATGTCAGAGTAGAACTGTGCTCCATTGAGATTTCGGTGGTTGATTTTCAGAAGTAGATCTCTAGGCTTTTCTTCTGAGGTGCCTCTGGGTGGACTCAAACCTCCAGTATTTCAATTAGCATCCAAGGGCTTTAACCATTTGTACCACCTGGGGATCCTTTGCAACATTAAGCTCTAAATATTTGGAGTTCAGGTGGAGTTTCCAGCCTTTCTTTAAGTAAAATGTTTTCTTCTACAAAGAAAGATGAACTGTGAAATATAAACCTTAATTGCCATTTGACAAGGAGCATTGTTTTTAAAAATGTGAAAGTGAAATTATAGTTCCTTAACATTCATGTATTTCTTATAGTTATGTAGTAGTTTGTCTTGAGTTTAATACTCTCTCAGATACATCTTCCCAGTATTTTGCTAACTGGATGGAGCTAGGCAAGAAGAAATTTTGGAAGAGTACTAAAAACAACTTTCTCTCAGTGGGCTTTTCCCTAGCCACGCACATTTGTTATATGTGCTACTGATCAACTATGCCTAAAACAAATTTAATATACAACATAATCTGAGAAAATAATATGGTACAATGCTCTTATCTCTCTTCCTGCACAAAAGGTGTTATATGAATGCCTGATATTCCATGATACAGTTTAAATATTTTAAAGCATTTTCTCAAATATACAAGCTGCATTTACAGTGTATGTTTAAATTTCCATTTTGCCTTCAGAGATACAAAGAAAAAAAGGTCACACAAATAACAAATTGTTGCATTTTATGTGTCTCCAATACCACATTTGTGATTTCTTTTTGAAATAAAATAAAGCAGTTCCGTGATATTTTCACTCCAGGGGAAGTTTTCCTTTACTCAACTCACGCAAATTGATGATTTGTGTATGTACATGGTGGGAGCCATAAGACATGGTTAGAAATACTGTTAAGTTAAAACATTGTCACTCAATTTTTCCCCTGACTTTCTGCAGCAAACTATGTGAGAGAAGAATGGGGCCTGAAGGAGAACAAGAAAGAGAGGAAAAAGACAGGGCCCATGTGGACATCTGATCTGATATCCATCTTCATGATCCCTTCACTTCCACAAACACAGAATTCTTTACTTTTTATTCCACTTCCACCACCTGAATGAGAGCCACAAAAATGTCTGACTTTTACAGTTCTCTCTTCCTACATTTTCAGCTCTTTCTCGCTCCGTATTCCAATTGCATCGGGTTTTCAACTCCACTGAGACTTCTAGTACCTGATTCCCACCTAGAACCAGCAATGACTAATTTCCTGAACACCATTGAACCAACATTATCTACTGCCTCACACCCACCACCTGCACCCTCCACCAGGAGTGGCTTCATGGGCGTGGAACCAGGGCACTCACCCTGGGCCACATACTAAAAAGGGGGCCCCCATTTGGAGGTTAACGCTCTGCAGTTGCTCTGTGGAAATCCTTAATCATTTTACCTTTGCATTTGTGTTTTGTAGGGGAAGTCTGATGGGATAATGGAGCATATGTGGAAGACTTGGCTTTTTACTCACCTGTGGACCTACCTCCAGGATAAATTCCTAACTGTCTGCCTCCCCACTCCTGCTCAGAGCCTGGGTAGAGTCAAGGTTGGGCTTGTATATCCTGTACCCCAAGTTGTGGGAGGAGAGCTGGGGGCCTGTGAGGGTTTGCACTCACCCTATGAGTATCCTTGAGCCAGAGGGAGAGCTACGTTATACATGTCAAGAGAAAAGATCGTGGAAGAAAAGAAAAATCTTTCTTCTTGTTTTTTTGAGCAAGAGGTCCTGCATTTTCATTTTGTAGTTCATCCCACAAATTATGTAGCCAAGCCCTAGCCCCAGTCTCCCAGCAGAAGACAGACTTGGCTTGATCTCATACTCTTTACACTGAGCACCAAGTTGCTGAAGTCTACAGGAAACACATCACATGAAGAAGTCTACAACTTCAGCTAGCCCTCTATGTCTTCTAGCTCTTTTCTGTTGTTCACGGCAGATATATAAAAAGATACCATCCTCTTTAAGGGCCTAATCTTACACCAGTATTCTTATTCTCAGCCTCATATAGTAATCTGTAAAGAAAATTGGGGTCATAAACATTGAGTTACTGTCATTAGTAGCTCTTCTGAAACACATGTTGTTGTTGTTGTTAGGTGCCGCCAAGTTGGTTCCAACTTGGGTCCAACTCATAGTGGCCCTATGCACCACAGAATGAAACACTGCCAGGTCCTGTGCCATGCTCACAATCATTGTTATGCTTGAGCCCATTGTTGCAGGCACTGTGTCAATCCATCTTGTTGAAGGTCATCCTCTTTTTTGCTGACCCTGTACTTTGCCAAGCATGATGTCCTTCTCCAGGGACTGATCCCTCCTGACAACATGTCCAAAGTGTGTAAGATATAGTCTAGCCATCCTTCCTTCTAAGGAGCATTCTGGTTGTACTTCTTCCAAGACAGATTTTCTCAAACACATGACCATTTCTAAACCCATCCTTTCCTCCTTCCCTATTACCTAAAAATCACCAACACCTCCTTTGACGCTCAGACAAGGATTCCTCTAGATTTCCTACTCTCTCCTCTCCACTCCCAGCATGTCTCTATTTCTGCACTACCCATTCCCTTACCAACCACTACTTTTTAGCTTCTGTTCCCATCTCTCAGGCAGAGCTCATTACTGAGTTCCCCACTCTAAAGCCAATTGTCATCTTACAATTTTTATCTTCCCAGAACTCTCTCCACATCCTTGATCATTCACTCCTTCCTAATATTTTTAACCCTGTGGCCTCTGTGTCACTACTTGCTCTTTGTTCTCTTACCTCTCTACTTTGCTTCTTAATTCTCCTTCTCTGCTTGTCTCTTGGAAGTGGTGGTTCCCCAGGTTCTTGCCTTAGCCCACTGCCTCTCTCTCTCTCTTTTCAATGTTTTCTTAGCTGAGTTCATCCACGCTGACCCAAATTTTTTTGCCCATGGTAGCCTTACTTACATTCCAAGCCTTAACTGACATCTTTTTCTTCAGAATTTCTTATATCCCTGAGGAGGGCCAAGAGCCCCTCCTCAGAATTCCATGACATTCCAAGAATATAACTCTTTTAGCACTTATCATTTAGGATTTTAAAGTGGATATATTGTATCTCAAACCAGTTGACATTGAGCCAATTTCAACTCATGGTGACCCCATGTGTACAGAGTGCAACTAATGGTATCTATACAGTTTCAAGCCTGTGATCTTTCAGAAGCAGATCATCAGGACTTTCTTCTGAGGCATCTTTGGATAGGTTAGAAATGCAAACCATTCAGTCAGTAGTTGAGTGCTTACCCATTCACTCCACCCAGGGAATATCTATCTCTCTCTGTATATATACAGAGATATCCCTGAATAGATGGTGTGATAGACAGAATTGTATAAAATAACTCCCAAGATTTCCACACCTCCTCATGGACACAACTTGTATATTTCCTTTCCTTGAATGTGGGATGTAGGTGAAACCTTTGAATGTGATGGGAATATCACTCCTATAATTTTGTTTATGTTACATGGTGAGAAGGATTTTTCAAATACAATTGTGGTTCGTAATCAACTGGTTTTGAGCTAATCAAAATGGAGATTATCTTCCTGGACGTGGCCTAATCAGGTGAGCCCTTAAAAGGGACAAGGCCCTTCCTGAAGTTAGAGAAATTCTACATGAGCAAGGGAGACTCTCCATTGCTGGCTTTAGAAGATGGAAGTGTCTGCATGACAGAACTTGAGAGTGGCCTCTGGGAGTTGACAGCAGTCACTGGCTGACAATAAGTAAGAACACAGGATCTCAGTTATGAAGTGAGAGGAAATGGATTTTGCCAACAATCAGTGAGCTTGGATGAAGACCTCGAACCCCAATGAGACACCTTGACTGTGGCTTTGTGACACTCTGAGCAGAGATCCCAGCTGATCTCTGCCTGAACCTACAGAACTATGCGACTGAATGGGTGTCATATGATGCACATGCTTAAACAATAAGAAGAATAAAGGTTTACTGTGTACTCAGAACAAGGAAGTATTTTCCCCATTAAGGAACAAGAAGAGACTGAGGGAGAGAGAGCCTCAGCACCCACTCTCCAATATCAAGGAATGTTCCAGGCTCAAGAATCTGATTAGGTGATCATAATCAGAGGGTTGGAAGGCTGTATTTTAGACTGCTTTCCCCACATGTATTTGATATTTGGTGGCCCCATAATAGACCACTAACTTTACCATTCTAAGTTAATTTTACATAGTTCTTTAAAAAGGGTGGGAGGAGAGGAGTTCCGGCAAAATGGCACTCTAGGCAGAAGCAACACGCCGTCCCTCCACAGCAAAGATCTGAAAAACTAAGCCAAACAGAGAATACAACAATGCTGAAACCCTAAAACATCAAATGAAGAGATAAAGAACTCAGCGAAGCACCAAATGGAGTGAGAAAACTGACAGAGAATGGAGATCAAGGAGAGATTCATGCAGAGGTCCCCTACCAGCTAACGCAGCATGGATCCACCATCTTGGACTCCTATGGGACACCAGCAACAGGGGGTGCGAAAAAGTAGCCTCACGGAGCATCCAGCGGGAGACAAACTAATCGGGACGAAACAAACAACAATCATTAAACAAGAAAAATAACTACTGAATACCCCGAAGACAGCAGACAATATCAAAACATTTCAAAAACAAGACAGGATGGTTCCAGTAGGCATCCAAAATAAAACACCAGATGACTCGCCTGTGGAAGAAAATACACTAGAACTACCTGAGAGGGAATTCAAATATCTAATACTCAGAATTCTCCAAGAACTGAGGCAAAAAGTTGACAAACATGAGGAAAAAATAGACAAATTCATGGAAAATACAGACAAAAAGTTGGAAGAATTCAGGAAAATAATGCAGGGAAAAAATGCCAAAATAAATTCACAACTAGAAATGATACAAAGACAACAATTAGAAATCCAAAAGATAAACAACAAGATTTCAGAGATGGACGGTGTCACAGAAGGGCTGAGAAGCAGATTTGAAACGGTGGAAGCCAGGATCAGTGGAATTGAAGACAGACATTTGGATACAACTCTGTTTGAGGAAAACTCAGAAAAAAGAACAAAGAAAAATGAAGAGACCCTGAGAGTTTTGTGGGACACAATCAAAAGCAAAAAATCTTCGAGTGATTGGAATTCCAGAACAGGGGGAGAGAGCAGAAAACACAGAGAGGATCATTGAGGAACTGCTGACAGAAAACTTCCCCAATATCATGAAAGATGAAAAGATGGCCATCCAAGAAGCTCAACAAACACCATATAGAAGAGACCCCAAAAGAAAGTCACCAAGGCATATCGTATTTACACTCGCCAAAACCAAAGACAAACAAAGAATCCTGAGAGCAGCTCGTGAAAAACAA
>NW_004443955.1:19605326-19618728 GCF_000243295.1 Trichechus manatus latirostris
CATCTCATAACATGGATGAAACTGGAGGACATTATGCTGAGTGAAATAAGTCAATCACAAAAGGACAAATGTTGTATGAGACCTCTATTTTAAAAACCCATGAAAAAGTTCACACACAAAATGTAACAATCTTTGTTGGTTACCAGGGATGGGAAGGGTGGTGGGGAAATAGAAAAAAAAAAACAAAAAAACAATAGGGTGGGAGGAGAGAGTCTGGAGTAGGAAGAGTATAGGGAATGTGTGGCTTGTTGCCTCCATGAACAACTGCCTCCTTTGCCATGTGACCAGAAGAAGTGGATGGTTCCTGACGACAATTACTGAGTATTTTGATCAGAGTTTCCCTAGAAGAATCCTGATCAAAAGGGGAAAAATGCAGAACAGAATTTCAAATTCTCATGGACTCTAGATTTTCTAGAGCCAGAGAGGATGGATGAACCCCTGAAACTATTGCCCTGAGATAATCTTTAAACCTTAAAACAAAAATATCTCCTGAAGTCATCTTAAAACCAAACAATAGTTTAACTTAACTAGTGAAAAATGTCTATCTTTATCATTATGCTCTTTTAAGAGCTAACTATACAGGATCAAATTAACAACAGCAACTCGAAAGATTAGATAAGAACCTTAGGCAGTGAGATTATGTTAATGAGGGAGGAACAACTCAGAAAAGGAGGGTGAGAAAGTTTGCACAACTCAAAGAATGTAATCAATGTCACTAAACTGTACATGTAGAAACTGTTGAATTGGTGTGTGTCTTGCTCTGCATATTCTCAACAAGAAGAACAAAATAGAATTTAGAAAAGAAAAGCGTGGGAGGAGAGAGGGTTATTAACATGACTGTCATTGAGATCAAATCTTCTTAAAGAATGAAGATGAATGATTTTTTTCATATATATAAAATATATTATTTTACTTTATCTTGTTCTTCACCATGCTAAGACATGTATATGCATAGAGCTGATGATAATGGTGATTATCAGTATATTGACGGAAGAGTGTAAGGCTTAGGAGACATGGGTGTCAGGATTGTTTTCAATCATAACTTCAGGTGTGGAGAGCAGCAGATTACTCGGTTTCTCAGATCCTTAGTTCCTCCATTTGTAACACAGGAATATTTATACTTACTTACTCCATCTACAATGTAAGGTTTTTTTTAAAGGAATAACTGGGATCAAAGATGACAATTATTCTGAAAATAATCAAGGCCTTTGAAAACTACATTATTATGTCCTGCAGTTGATGAGCAAGTCAAAGAGTACCAGACTACAGATGTACAAACATGGGCAAAGGCACCGTTAGTACTCCAGGCACTCATGTCATATAATGGATATTTGGCACTGAACACAAGCTTTAGGTAACTATAGAAAATAAAATGTAAGATAGTCCCTTTAATAAGGAATATATTTAAAATATTACTCATGTATTACAAAGAAGAGGAGAATTGTCTTGTAGCTATGGAAAAGATTCGGGTTGATAAACTAGCTGGCTCAGCTGTTTGTTACTTACCAGTTTTTCTTCTTTTCTCTTTGTTTTTATTAAATAAGAAAATATTAAGTCATAATTATAGGTTCTGATAATGTTGAATTTTACCTGAATCCTGGGAAAACAGCGATGGTTAAAAAGATCCCCTACACTTTGTGTTCAGGAAAATGGCTTAATGCAGGTAACTACCCTTCCTATGTGACTTAGATAAGACTCATGGATGGCCCCTTGTTCACCTATGACAAGGCCAGACACAGACCCTTCACATTCTCATTTCTTACTTCATAAATGAGTAACTAAATGGCTTGTCCCACTGATCAATCAGAAACAAAGTGCTTGTTAACCAAACTTTGGTTAAGCTTCTTCCCTTCTCCCAAGTCCCTGAACTTTGGCCCACCCTGTCTGAGTCAACATACTACCTCTCTTTAAGGATCCCTGCTAGATAATAGGCTGACCTCAGTGTAAAACATTATTTATTTTCCTATGATGTCATCCTTGCATCCCACTTCCCCACACCTAAGTTTTTCTTTTTTTTCCTAGCCTTGTTTACTCTCAGTCTCTATAAAAGAAAACATTTTTTTCTCTAACTTTTTGAGATGCTTACAGACCTTATGGTTTGAGTGTCCTCTCTACTACAGTAGACCCTTCCTTCTATCATAGTAGTCCTTTTCCCTTTTTCTATGAATAAAGCATCTCCCTATCAAAGTCTGTATTTTTTTTTTTTTTTTAATTTGACAATTCTCAGAAATAGCAGCAAACGTTTTGTGGCCTTTGTCAGATAGCCTTGAATATTTAGATCTAATATGTGCTGCAAATTATGGAGGCATTTCTCAGTGATGATTCTCTTCAGCACATCATCAGAGGCCATTTTACCTGTTATTCAAAAGCCGAAATGGGAGATGGCTGCGAGGAGACCTAAATCCTCTCTTGACTGTATCCAGCTCTGGAAGATATTTCTTCATGTGTGGTGCACAATTTGAAAGTGTTTTCTTTTAATATATCCAATAACAGGTCATTAGTTCATTTTTCTCACAAATGAGGAATACCAAATTCCTTATGAAGTTCTAATATTTTATTTTTATTTTCAAAATTAATAATATGTATATATTTTTTTTAACTTACGATTAGTTTGGAAGACAGTCCTGGTGATCTGCTTCCAAAAGGTCACAGCCTTGAAAACCCTCTGAAGTAGTTCTACTCTGCACACATGGGGTTGTCACGAGTTGGAATCAACTCAACAGTAATTAACAACAGCAATAAAAATTATTTTCAGCTATTCAATATAATATATTCAATATAACATGAGTCACTTAAATATATCACTTGAAATAATAAAAACAGTCTTTTCTGGCTTTATCACGGTCATAACCCACTGCCATTGGGTCGATACTGACCCTATAGGACAGAGTCGAACTGCCCCATAGGGTTTCCAAGCAGTGGCTGGTGGATTCAAACTGCCGACCTTTTGGTTAACAGCTGAGATCTTAACCACTGTGCCATCAGGGCTCGCTGTCATAAACAAGTATTTTTTATATAATTTCTCAATTAATAAACCAAAGTAAATGACTTTTGTTTGCACAGCTATAATATTTTTTCATTGGAAAATCAGATTCTTGAAAAGTTCTTCCCTCAAGATTTTGAAGAGGTATTCACTATTATCAAGGTCACAATTTTCTGAAATAGCTCTAACACTGATTAAGACAAAATTGTTGATCAATTATGTTCTGCTGTTCCAGCGCCTCCTACCTTCTCATAGCAAGAGTCTTCCTTGCTGCACTCTTAAGGGATACTCTGTGTTTCTCATTCCAGTTTTCTAATCTTACTTTACTTCTTACAAAATGATGAATAATTAATTAAATAAACATATCGTCTAGGGGACAGGTTTTCAATGATAAACAGAACAAAAATTCATCAAATATGCCTCCTCCATACATGGGCCATCTATAACAGGATATTAAAATCGGATCCTTTTGTTGCCTCAATTTTCACTGAAACCTCCCAAAAACTAGAAACCACCAACCCTACATTCTAAAAAAGATATTAGGCTATTTTTGCAGAATTTTCAAAGGTGATGTGTAAACAATCAGTTTTGCAACCCTCTCACATCACCCACCTCCAGGCTATAAAAGTCAAAACAAGGAAATGGGTAATGGGGTTATAAACAGGAGAAATTCTTCGGAGAAACGCTTGAAATGCTATAGTTTTTTTTTTTTTTTTCTCAGTTCTCTTCTTAAAGGAAAGGATGTTAGAGTGCCCTTTCTCCTTATCTCAGGCCTGGTGAGATAGCCTTCAAAGAGACCACTTGGAGAGTTTGATATGTGATTCTTGCAGTTTAGGGGGTGCGTAGTGGACTAGAACTAAAAATATGAGGTTGTGTAGAGTATTAACTAAGTGGAGAATCTAAAGATAAAGTCTGTGATTATTGGCCAAAGAAGAAAGAAAGGGGAACAGCTGACATTAAGAGCTGGCTGCACTTCCACTCATGAAGGGATAAGGTGTATCACAGACTAGATAGAGGGAGCGAGCCAAGAAACATTTGAATTCTTCCCAGTAGGACTGCCTAAAGGAAGGTAGTGAACCACTTAGTTGGTTAGATCACAGGGTGGTGAGACTTGAGGGAAACATCTAAGTGACTAGTTAGTGGGTAAAAACAACCTGATCACATCATGGAAAGTAGAGTCTAGTGCCAGCGGGGGGTAAATGGTAAAATCCAAACTAGCTCCAAGACAAGGAGTCAGATCTGACCACTCTGAGTCAGCTCTAAAAATCCAGCATAGCCAGAGGAAACCAAAACCAAATCACATTGGCACCAGTCAAGAGAAAAACATATCTTCTGCCCACATTTCTAAGGAGAGGAAGAAAAACTCAACAGAGGGAAATAAAAAAGTTGATGGCCACTTACCACTAGATTTACCCCAACTACCAAAGCTGGCTTGAACTATATTGTGAAAAAAGTTCCGTGTTTTTGCTTAATAACTAGACTGAACAATTAATTCCTGAACAGAAATTATTTGGGTATGAAAAATTAGAAGATTTTTTTAAAGTCTGGACACTATAGAACTCAAACTAGTTTTCATTCAGGACACAGGAAATAGCAAGCCCCACTGAGTGGGTTTGGATAGATGATTGGGGGACGGTATGAGAGAATACAGTTGCTGTCTTCTTGTTGTTAGGTGTCAACGAGTCGGTTTCCAACTCATACTCACCCCATGTACAGGAGAACGAAACACTGTCTGGTCTTGTGCCATCCTCACAATTGCTGTTATGCTTGAGCCCATTGTTGAAGCCACTCTGTCAATCCACCTTGTTAAGGGTCTTCCTCTTTTTCGCTGACCTTCTACTTTACCAAGCGCAATGTCTTTCTCCAGGGACTGCTCTCTCCTGATAACATGTCCAAAGTATGTGAGACAAAGTCTTGCTATCCTTGCTTCTAATGAGCATTCTGGCTGTACTTCTTCCAAGACGGATTTGTTCTTTCTTCTGGCAGTCCATGGTATATTCAACACCATAATTCAAAGGCATCAATTTTTCTTCAGTCTTTTTTATTCCTTGTCCAGCTCTCACATGCATATGAGGCAATTGAAAACACCATGGTTTGAGTCAGGCCCATTTTAGTCGTTAAAGTGACATCTTTGCTTTTTAACGGTTTAAAGATGACTTTTGGAGCAGATTTGCCCAATGCAATTCATTGTTTGATTTTTTGACTGCTGCTTCCATGGGCATTGATTGTGGATCTAAGTAAAACAAAATCCTTGATAACTTCAAACCTTTTCTCCATTTATCACGGTGTTGCTTATTGGTCCAGTTGTGAAGATTTTTGTATTCTTTATGTTCAGGTATAATCCATATTGAAGGCTGTAGTCTCTGTTCTTCATCAATAAGTGTTTTGAGTCCTTTTCACTTTCAGGAAGCAAGGTTGTGTCTTCTGCATATCCCAGGTTTTAATGAGTCTTCCTTCAATCTTGATGCCCTGTTCTTCTCATATAGTCCAGTTTCTCGGATTATTTACTCAGCATACAGATTAATTAAGCATGATGAAAAGAGACAACCCTGACACACACTGTTCCTGATTTAAATCAAGCAGTATCCCCTTGTTCTGTTTGAACAACTGCCTCTTCGTCTATGTACAGTTTCCTCATGGGCACAATTAAGTGTTCTGGACATCCCATTCTTGGCAATGTTATCCATAATTTGTTATGATCCACACAACGGAATGCCTTTGCACAGTCAGTAAAACACAGGTAAACATCTTTCTGGTATTCTCTGCTTTCAGCCAAGATCCATCTGACATCAGCAATGAAATCCCTCCTTCCACGTCCTCTTCTAATCTGGGCTGAATATCTGGCAGTTCTCTTTCCATGTACTGCTACAACTGCTTTTGAATGATCGTCAGCAAAATTTTACTTATGTGTGATATTAACAATATTGTTCTATATTTTCTACATCCTGTTGGATCACCTTTCTTTCCAGTCCACTGGCCAGGTAGCTGTCTTCCAAATTTCTTGGCAGAAAAGTGAGCGCTTCCAGCATTGTATCCATTTGTTGAAACATCTAAATTGGTATTCCCTCAATTCCTGGCGCCGTGTTTTTCACCAATACTTTCAGTGCAGCTTGGACTTCTTCCTTCAGTACCATCGGTTCTTGATCATACGCTACTTCATGAAATGGTTGAACATCAACCAATTCTTTTTGGTATAGTGACCCTGTGTATTCCTTCCACCTTCTTTTGATGCTTCCTGTGTCATTTAATATTTTCCCTGTAGAATCCTTCAATATTGCGACTTGAGGTTTGAATTTTCTCTTCAGTTCTTTCAGCTTGAGAAATGCTGAATGTGTTCTTTCTTTATGGCTTTCTAACTCTAGGTCTTTGCACATTTCATTATAATACTTTACTTTGTCTTCTTGAGCTGCCCTTTGAAATCTTCTGTTCAGCTCTTTTATTCATTATTTCTTCCTTTTGCTTTAGCTACTCTTTGATCAAGAGCAAGTTTCAGAGTCTCTTCTAACATCCATTTGAGTCTTTTCTTTCTTTCCTGTCTTTTTAATGCCTTCTTGCTGTCTTCATATATGATGTCCTTGATATCATCCCATAAGTTGTCTGGTTTTCCACCATTGGTGTTCAATGCATGAAATCTATTCTTGAGATGGTCTCCAAATTCAGGTGGGATATACTCAAGGTCATGTTTTGGCTCCTGCAGACTTGTTCTAATTTTCTTCAGCTTCAACTTGAACTTACATATGAGCAATTGATAGTCTGCTCAGCAGTTGGCCCCTGGCCTTGTTCCAACTGATGATATTGAGATTTTCATTGTCTCTTTCCAGAGACAATGTATTCCATCTGGTGAGGTCCACTTGTATAGTTGCTGTTTATGTTGTTGAAAAAGGGTATTTGCAGTGAAGAAATCATTGGTCTTGCAAAAGTCTATCATGAGATCTCTGGCATTGTTTCTATCACCAAGACTATATTTTCCAACTACTGTTCCTTTTCCTTCGTTTACAACTTTCCCATTCCAACCACGAATAATTATCAACGCATCTTGGTTGCATGTTTGATCAATTTTAGGCTGCAGAAGTTGGTAAAAATCTTTAATTTTCCTCATCTTTGTCATTAGTGGTTGGTGTATAAATTTGAATAATAGTTGTATTAACTGGTCTTCACTATAGACATATGGATATTATCCTATCAGTGACAGCATTGCACTTCAGGATAGATCTTCAACTGCTGTTTACGTCAATTAATGCAAAGCCATTCCTCTTCATTTTGTCATTTCTGGCTTAGCATACCGTATGATTATCCAATTCAAAATGACCAATACTAGTCCATTTCAGCTCACTAATGCCTAGGATATTGATGTTTATGTCTTCCATTTCATTTTTGGTGACTTAACAATTTTCCAGGAATCATACTTCATATATTCCACATTCCTATTATTAATGGATGTTTGCAGCTGTTTCTTCTCATTTTGAGTTGCAAACGAAGGTCCTGAAAGCTTGATTCCATCCATGTCATTCAGGTTGACTCTACTCTGAGGAGGCAGCTCTTCCCCAGTCGTATTTTGAGTCCCTTCCAACCTGAGGTGCTCATCTCCCAGCACTATATCAGACAATGTTCCACTGCTATTCATAAGGTTTTCACGGCTCATTTTTCCAGAAGTAGACCACTAGGTCCTTCTTTCTAGTCTGTCTTAGTCTGGAAGCTCAGCTGAAACCTTCCACCATGGGTGACCCTGCTGGTGTTTGAAATACCAGTGGCATAGCTTCCAGCATCACAGCAACATGCAAACCATTACAGTGCAACAAACTCACAGAAGTGTGGGTTGTTTTCTTACTAACCAAACCAAACTCATTGCCGTAGAGTTGATTCTGACTCATAGCGACCCTCTAAGACAGAGTAGAACTGCCCTATAGGGTTTCCAAGGAGCGCCTGGTAGATTCGACTGCTGACCTTTTGTTTGGCAGCCGAGCTCTTAACCACTGTGCCAACAGGGCTCCACGTTTTTCTTATTACTCCCTGCAAATTATATGAATGTGTATGAGCTGCAAGCACGCTCATAAGATATAATTGCTGTTCCCACATTGTAATCAATGCTACATAACATGCAGAATGATATCATTTGATAAAAAGATTTTGTCATTAGGTAGTGCTATGCTTTCTCTCCAAGAATAATATTTTTACTTGTAACTATTTTCACAAGTCTCTTGTGTGACTAGTAGCTTTTTTAAGGTAAATGTTGTACAATTTTGAAAGATCTTTCAGTGATTCTAGTCTCTTCACCACTTGTACTAGAAAGCATTGTTTTGTGCTTCTTTGGAGGAGAAACAAACACACACGCAAATCGACCTACCAGAAAGGTTACTGGATAGTTTTACAAGAGCACACAAGCTTCTAGGGTTTCACGCCACTCTTTGACATACTGAAAACCAATAGAGAAGAATTAGTGTGACAAAATTCAATTTTTAGATACTTATTGTCATGCTTCTTAATTACACCTTTCCTCTTTGTACCCCATGGGAAATTCGCTCATCATAGAACTTACATTTTTACAAGATGTATTTAAATTGGAAACCTGAGCATTGTTTCCATTTCTAAGGACATTCTAAGTGGGGAAGAATTCACTATTTTTACATCTCGATAAACCAGTCATATGTCTTTTTGTTAGTTGAGGTTATAAGTTAATGTAGTAATAATGACAATAATGAAATACAACCAAACGTAAAAAACAGAATTCCAAATGATTTGAAAAATAATTACCAGGGATTGGCTGGGCCCTGTTCAGTGAAAATTAGTAAAAATCATTTGACCAATTCAGTCCAAGTGAGATACGGACCATCATTAAGAAACTTGTATTTATAACTAAGGTAACACAATTTCTATCTTAATCATAATAAACTATATATTTCAAACTCTAAAACATATATGAACAAAATTATTTTATTGTTTTTTTCTATGAAACATTGAAACTGCCCATGAACCATCTTGCAGAACCCCAAGCAACAAAGCAGTCCATCATCCTTACTCTTTGCAGTACAGTGTGATGAGCCATTCAATGCATTCTTGTTGACTGCCTTTTCCAGGCCAGACTTCTACTTAGGCAGTTGGCATATAGTCATGGAGAAGGCAAACATGGAATTTCCACTCCAAGTGTTTATAATCTTGCTGAGGAAACAGACAATTAAACAATGATTAAAATAGTATCAGGGACACTCCATCTAGAAGAGCGGGAAGGGAGGTTCTGAAAATATTTACCCTAAGCCCTGAGCTATGAGTGAGAGTTAGTCACCTAAAGGAGGGTTGGTTGTATGTTGTGTATGTTGGAGGTCAGAGGTGTAGGGTTCCAAGCAGAGCAAATAAAGCAAGAGAGCACAAGCCATAGAGAACCAAAAGGAGTTCACCCATGATAAGGGAATTGAGAAGAATATCAAAAACCTGAAAGACTTGCCAGGGGAAATGGAAAATGGTCCTACAACAGGCAAGTGAAAGGACCCAAAGCAACATATATGAAGTTAATTGTTGAGTCGGTATATACAGGAGGATCCCTAAGCAAGATTACAGGATCCACATGCACATTGAAGGAACCCTGGTAGTGCAGTGGTTAAGGGCTTGGCTGCTAACCAAAAAGTTGGTGGTTCAAACCCACCCAGTGACTCTGAGGGAGAAAGACCTGATGATCTGCTCCCATAAAGATAATAGCCTAGAAAACCCTATGGGGCAGTTCTACTCAGTCACCAGGGGTCGCTATGAGTCAAAATTGATTCCATGGCACCTAATAACAACAATACAAGCATATTGTGAATTTTATGGGTTTCTTGCTTATTTTAAGAAATCAACAATAACAACATAATAATGCTCCCATTTTTTGTAATTTGCTCTGGGCCAAGCCTAATGACACTTCACACACCCAGAAATTTGTCTACTTAAAATTTTTGAATTCTATCAGTTATATAAACCAAGCTCTACTGCACAGCAACAGCTTCTCAACTCTAGCTGCCACTCACGTGTGGCATTAGCAATTGTTTGCTTTATTTGAAGCCATTGTGCTCCATAATTCCTAGCATGTGTAGTATGACTGTACTTGGATCTGAAACACTTTATGAGAATTATTAAGCTTATCATGTCTGATAAGTGCAAAAGCACTGAGTGATGGACACAAAAATAAGAAAGTTTTTTTTTTTCCTTCTTTTAAATTGAACTTCTTTTTGAGACAAATGTTGATTCAAATGCAGTTGTAAGAAATGATACAGCAATATCCCATGTATCTTTACCCAGTTTCCCCCAATGGTAACATCCTGCAAAACTGTAGTACCATATCACAACCGGGAAAGTGGAATCAATGCAATCAAGATTCCAAACGCTTCCCTTACTACAAGGATCCCTCATGTTGTCCTTTTATAGCCAAACTCAGTTGCCTCTCGCCACCCGCTTCTTAAATCCTTGCAGTCTCTAATCTGTTTTCAATTTCTCTAATTTTATCATTTCAAGAATGTAACATAAATGGAATTATGGAGTATGTAACATTTTGGGATTGGATTTTTACACTAAGCATAATTCTTTGGAGATTCATCGAGGTTGTTGAGTGTCTCAATAATTTGTTCCTTCATATTGCTAAGTACTATTCCATTGTATGCATGTACCTCAGTTTAATCATTTATCTGTTGAAGAACTTTTCGGAGGTTTCCAGTTTGGGGCTATTATGAATAAAGCTGGTATAAACATTTGTGTACAGGTTTTTGTGTGCACATACGCCTTCATTTGTCTGATCTAAATGCCTGAAATTGTAAGTGCTGTAATTGTTGGGTCATATGTTAATCACTTGTTCAGTTTTTCAAGAAACTGGCAAACTATTTTCCAGCATGGCTGTAACATTCTGCATTCTTACCAGAAATGTAGAGTAATCCAGTCTGTCTGCATCACCAGTATTTGCTGTTGTCATTTTTTTCCCTCATTCTGGCATGCATATAGTGGCATCTCACTGTGATTTTTAATTTATACTTGCCTAAAGACTAATGATGTTGAACATTTTCTTCATTTACTTATTTGTCATCTGTGTATCATACTGGGTAAAATGTTTCTTCATATGTTTACCCATTTCCTAATTGGATTATTTGACTTTTTTTACTGTTGAGCTTATTATTATTATTATTGTTGTTGTTATTTTGGTTTGGTTTTTTGAACATGACATTTATTCTGAGTAGTTATTCTATTTGCGTATAGGGAGACCACTTCGATTCCAGAAAAAGCAAATGGGTCCAAGAAACTAGGTGAAATGAAGCTTATGAAGAAAAGAGGAGGGAGAAGAATAGATCAACCACTGGCTAATGTTAACGTGACTGATTAAACCCTGTCTTCCCATCTTTACTGAGATCAGGTTACTTCTGGTCTGGCTGCTAATAATTTGGCCCTCCACCTAGCCAATAGGCTTTTGGAGATTTAAATTAGGAGGTAATGATTTGACAACTATCCTCTTGAAGCAGGATAAAACAAATTTACATTGCAGTAGAGGAGTTTCTGGCAAGCTTTTTCAGTTTGAGTCAGGCTTTTTATGGTTAATGTTTGATTTCATGAATAAGAAAAACCTTAAAATCGGAGTAAGAAGTCTGTTCTTAATTTTTCTATTCAACATTTCCCCCCTTCTGATCATGATTCAATTAGAATCTTTGATCACTAAGCATTGGCTGGTCACCAATCTAGGTTCTTCGGATCTCATAGGTACTACTTTATTTTGTTGGTTCTTTATCTTCTCTTCTTTGTTCCTCTAATTGGAATGAGACCATTTTCTGTACCTAAATGGCTGCTCACAGGCTTTTAAGACCCCAGATGCCAAACAGCTTAGTAGCTTAATATAAAAGATCGCAATGATGAGAATGTGTAAGCCAATGTTGTGAAAGGCCTGTCTGGCCCACGAAGCCAAATTTCTTAACTATGACCACAAATTACAAGACACAAGAGAAGCATCTGTAGCATGCACTGCATCTCTAGCCATGAAACCAAAGAATCAAACTCGTTGCCGTCGAGTCATTTCCAACTGATAGCGACTCTATAGGACAGAGTAAAACTGTTCCATAGGGTTTCCAAGGAGTGGCTGGTGGATTCGAACTGCTGGCTTTTTGTTAACAGCTGAGCTCTTAACCTCTGTGCCACCAGGGCTCGTAGTCATGAACTTCTGCTAAAACTATGTCTTAATATCGTTTCGCTTAGGTGTCATTAATATTTCAACAACAATTTTCTTTTTACCAAAGCAGAAACTCCTTCTTAGGAAGCAGGTAAATAATCAAGAGCTAAGTATTTTACGTATTCTAGGTATGTGTCATTTACCTGTTTGCAAATGTTTTCTCCCAGTCTGTAGCTTGTTTTTCCACCCTCTTCACAAGGTGTTTAACAAAGTAAAAGTTTTTAATTTTTTTCCTTTTATGGATCATACTTTCGATCCCAAGTATAAGAACTCTTTGCCTAGTCCTAGATCCCAGCAGTTTTCAATTTTGTCCTGTATTTTGTTTTTGCCTAAAAGCTTTGTAGTGTTATGTTTTACATTTAAATCTTTGATCCTTGATTAATTTTTGTACAAGGTGTGAGACTCAAGTGGAGGTTCTTTTTGCTTTTATGTATGTCAATTACTCCAGCGCCTTTTGTTGGACATATTTGCTTGTGTCTATTTCTGGGTTCACTGTTCTGTGCCATTTGTCTGTGTATCTGTCCTTCTGTACAGTCTTGTTTTTATTTTTTTTAATTGGTGTAATTAAATAAAGTTTACATTTCAAGTTAGTCTCCCATACAGAATTTTTTTTTAACACACACTGTTATGAGACCCCAACAGCTCACCCCATTCTGTGACAGCACACTCCTCCTCTCCGCCCCTGATTCCCCATGAACATTCAACCAGCTGCTAACTCTCTCTATCTTCCCCTCTAACCTCTGGACAGAAGCCACCCCTTTGGTCTCTTATATCTAGTTGTCTAAGAGGCACATTCTTCACAAGTATCACTTTATGTCCCACAGTCCAGTCCAGGCCCTGTCTGAAGAGTTGGTCTCCGAAATTGTTTTAGTTCTGGGGTGATGGAGAGACCAGAGGCCATGCTTTCCTGGGCACCTCCAGTCTTAGTCAGACCATTAAGTCTGGTCTTCTTACTAGTATTTGAGTTCTGCATCCCATCATTCTACTGCTCCATCAGGGATCCTCTGTCACGACGTTCATTGGTGGTAGCCGGGCACCGTGTAGTTTTTCTGGTCTCAGGCTGATGAAGTCTTTGGTTTATGTGGCCCTTTTGTCTCTTGGGCTAATACTTTCCTTGTGACTTTGGTGTTCTTCATTCTCCTTTACTTCAAGTGGTTGGGACCAATTGATGCATCTTAGATGGCCGCTTGCAAGCTTTTAAGACCCCAGACGCCACTCACCAAAGTAGGATGCAGAACATTTTCTTAATA
>NW_004443955.1:19619486-19663185 GCF_000243295.1 Trichechus manatus latirostris
TGGATTAATGCTAGCCTTGTTGGGGTGAGATGATATCTCATTGTAGTTTTGATCTGCATTTCTCTGATGGCTAATCATCGTGGGCATTTCTTCATGTGTCTGTTAGCTGCCTGAATATCTTCTTTGGTGAAGTGACTGTTCATATCCTTTGCCCATTTTTTAATTGCGTTATTTGTCTTTTTGCTGTTGAGATTTTGGAGTATCTTGTAGATTTTAGAGATTAAATGCTGATCGGATTTGTTGTAGCCAAAATATTTTTCCCAGTCTGTAGGCTGTCTTTTCACTCTTTTGGTGAAGTCTTTGGATGAGCATAAGTGTTTGATTTTTAGGAGCTCCCCTTATGTACAGTCTTAATTACTGTACATAAGTCTTGAAATTGGATAGACTGATTCTTCCCAGTTTATTCTTTTCAAAGTTGTTTTAGCTATTCTAGTTCCCTTGATATCTATTTAAATTTTAGAATAATCTTGTCTATCTCTATAAAAAATCTTGCTGGAATTTTGTTATGAATTGTACCAAACCTGTAGGGAGAATTAGCATCTTTACTATGTTAAGTTTTCCAATCCATGAACACAATATGTAACTCTACTTGGTCAGATCTTCATTAGTTTCTTGAATCAGCATTGGTAGTGGTCAACATTCAAGTTCCATACGTGTTTTGTTAGATTTATACCTAAGTACTTCATCTTTTAAAATGAAATACTTAGGTATAAATCTAACAAAACTTGTACAGGTTTTTGTTTGTTTGTTTTTTAATGATTATACTTGCTAGAA
Source organism: Trichechus manatus latirostris (assembly GCF_000243295.1). NCBI lineage: Eukaryota > Metazoa > Chordata > Mammalia > Sirenia > Trichechidae > Trichechus > Trichechus manatus. The sequence goes on from NW_004443955.1 coordinate 19,620,261, forward strand.
AAGAACATCATGTTTGGTAAAGTAGAGGGTCAGTGAAAATGAGAGAAACCTTCCATGAGATGAATTGACAAAATAGTTGCAATAATGAGCTCAAACATAAAACATATCAACAACTACGAGGATAGTGCAGGACTGGGCCATGTTTCTTTTGTTATACATAAGGTTGCCATGAGTTGGATTCAACTCAAGGGCAACAAACAACAACAACAAATGATTGTAAAATACATGTTCATTGTTAGTATATTTGAATATGTTTATCTTGTGTCCTGTAACTTTACTGAGCATACTTATTAGTTCTAAGAGGTTTTGTGTATGTGTGCATGTTTTGGTAGATTCCTTGGGATTTTCTACGTAGAAAATCATGCCAACTGCAAATAGGAACAGTTTTACTTTTCCTTTCCAATGTCTGTGACTTTTATATCTTTTTCTTACTTTACAGCACTGGCTAGAACTTCTAACACTATATTGTGTAAGAGTATTCAGAGTAGGCATGAAGTCCTTGTTCCTGATCTTAAGGGGAAAATATTCAGTCCTTCATAATTAAGTTAACTGTAAGTTTTTTGTAGATGATCTTTATCAAATTGAGGTGATTCCCTTCTATTCATATTTTCCTAAGAGTTTTTATCATGAATAACTGTTAAATTCTGTCAAAAGATTTTTCTGCATTGATTGATTTGATCATCGAATTTTTCTTCTTTAGTCTACTAATATAGTAGATTATATTGTTTGACATTAGAATACTGAACCAGTCTTGCATCCCTGGAATAAACCTCACTTTGTCATGGTATAAAATTATTTTGATATATTGCTGAATTATATTTGCTAGAATTTTTCCATCTATATTCATGAGGGATATTTATCTGTAATTTTCTTTCTTCCTGTTTTATGATCGCTTTTTCTGGTTTTGATATGAGGATAATACTAGTTTCATAAAAGTATTTTTTTGTGAAAATAAAATGTGTAGAACTGATGTTAATTCTTTAAATGTTTATAGGACATTTATAATGTTATAGTGAAACCATTTAACACTTGCATAGTTCTATCTTGGGAGTTTGTTAAGTATAAATTCAATTTCCTTAATTATTGTAGGGCTATTCAAATTATCTGTTATATATTGGGTTAGTTTTGGTAATTTGTTTCTCAAGTTATTGGTATGTTTCATGTAAATTGTCAAGTTTACTTAAAGTGTAAATTTGTTCAGAATATTTCCTTACTTTTTTTTTTAATATCTGCAGGCTCTGTAATGAAATCCTCTATTTCATTCCTGTTATTGGTTACATGTGTCTTCTCTATTTTTTCTTTGTCCATCTTGATAAAGGTTTGGCAATTGAACTGATCTTTGTTTCATTGATTTTTTTTTTCTGTTTTTCTCTTTTTGGTCTCATGAACGTATGCTCTTATGTTCATTATTTTCCTCCTTCTGCTTGCTTTATTTTTTATCTTTTTTTAAAAATTTCTTGGGAGTGAGCTTAGGTTATTAATTTGAGGTTCTATCTATTTTCCAATGTAGGCATTTAGAGCTATAAATTCACCACTCAGCACTGCTTTAGCTATATCCCACAGTTTTTGATACATTGTATTTTTTTCATTCAGTTTGATGTAGTTTTTTTTATTTCCCTTGAGACTTTCTCTTTGATCCCTGGACTAATTAGAAGTATGTTGTTTAGTTTTCAAGTGTTTGAAGACTTTTCTTTTATCTTTCTTTTGTTGATTTCTACTTGATTTCATTGTGGTCTGACAGCGCAAGCTGTGTGATTTCAATATATTTAAATTTGTTGAGGTTTGTTTTATGACCAAAGATAATATTTATCTTGGTATATGTTCTATGGACATTGGAAAAGAATGTGTATTATGCTGTTGCTGCATGGAGTATTCTATAAATGTCAGTTGGATCCTGTTGGCTGATGGTGTTGTTGAATTCATGTATATACTTAAGATTCCCTGTCTAGTTAGCTGTTCTATTAATTGTTGAGAGCATTGGACTCTCCAACTATAATTGTGCATTTGTCCATTTGTCCCTCAGTTCTATCAGTTTTTGATTCACATGTATTTCAGCTTTTTTGTTTGGAACCTACATAGTTAGAATTACTATACCTTCTTGTTGGATTGACTCTTTTTATCATTAGATAATATCTCTGTATGTCTCTGGTAATTTTCTTTGCTCTGAAGTATACTTTATCTGATATTAATGTAGTCACTCCTTCTTTACTTTAATTAATGTTTGTATGATATATATTTGTCCTGCCTTTTACTTTCAACCTGCCAATGCTGTTATATACGAAGTGAGTCTCTTATAGATAGTATACATTCAGGTCATGTTGTTTAATTCACTATTCCAATCTCTTTGAATTGGTATATTTAAATAATTTACATTTAATGGAATGATTAACTTTAGAATTTAAGTCTGACTTTTTAAAATAATTTAATTTATTTTGCTCTTGTTGTTGAGAATATGCACAGCAAAACATATACCAGTTCAACAGTTTCTACATGTACCATTTAGTGACACTGATTACATTCTTTGAGTTGTATAACCATTCTCATCCTGTTTTCTGAGTTGTTTGTTCCCCATCAACATAAATCCACTGCCCCCTAAGGTTCCTATCTAATCTTTTGAGTTGTTGTTGTCAGTTTGGTCCCATATAGATAGTTCTTAAAAGAGCATAATGCTTAAGGCAGATATTTTTCACTAGTTAAACTATTATTTGGTTTTAAGAAGACTTCGGGAGTGACATTTTATTTTTTATTTTCTGTTTGTTCTCACTTTCTTTCCCCTCTGTTTTGTTTTTCCTACCTCTTGTGGGTTACTTGAACATTTTTTGAGTGCTATTTTGATTTATTTGTAGTGTTTTTGAGTGTATCTCTCTTACACATCTTTTTTACTGGTCGCTCTAAGAATTACACTATATATACATACCTTATCACAGTCTATTAGTGTTTTCATTTTACCAGTTTGAGTGAAGTATAGAAACCTTACCTATCCTTATGTCCCTTTAACCTCCTCCATTTATAATATAATTTTATTAAATATTTCCTATATCTACATTTAGAACCCATCATTTAGTCATAATTAATTTACAAAACTCAACAGAAAAAAGAAAAGCTTATTAATTTGAACCATATTTTTGCTTATGACACTATGTCTTCCTTCCTGATATTTTAAAGTTTCTTCTTTTATTGTTTCCTTTTTGTTTAGAGAACTTCCTTTAGCTTTTCTTTTAGAATATGTCTGTTGGCAACAAATTCTGTTAGTTTTCCTTTATCTGAGGATGTCTTTATTTTCTCTTTATTCTTGATGGATATTCTTACTGGGTCTAGGATTCTGTAATGGCAGTCTTTTCTTTCAGAACCTAAAAAATATTGTGCTGCTTCCTTCTGACCTCCAAAGTTTCTGGTGAAAAATTCTCTGTCATTCAAATGGTAGTTTCCCTATAGGTAAGATGTTGTTTTTTTCTCTGGCTGATTTCATAAATTTTTATTTGTCTTTCGTTTCATAAGTTTAAATATAGTAAGTCTTGGCATAGATGTCTTTGGGTTTATCCTATTTGTGGTTCACTCAGCTTCATAAATCTGCAGGTTTATATCTCTTGACAAATTTGGAAAAAATTAACCATAATTTCTTGTGTAGTTTTTCCGACTTGTCTTCTTTCTTCTCTCCATCTGGTACTCCAATGACCCAAATATTAGATCTTTTGTTATAGTCCCACAGGCCCTGGTGGCTCTATTCATTTTCTTTTCCGTCTGTTTTGTTTTTTTTTCCCCTCTCTTTTGTTCAGATGGGGTAACTTCTATTGTTTTTTCCTCTAAATTACTGATATTTTCTCTGCCCTTTCCATTCTGCAGTTGAGTCCATCCACTGAGCTTTTTAGTCTGTTTTATGTATTTTTCAGTTCTGAAATTTTCACCTGGCCCTTCTTTATATCTTCTATTTCTTTGATGAGACTTTCTACATCTTTACAGATACATTCTATTTTTTAATTTGTTTCAGGCATGTTCCTACACTTGCTCATTGAAGCATTTTTATTATGGCTGCTTTTAAATCTCTTCTAGATAATTTTAACATTTCTGTGATCTCAGTGTTGGCATTCATTGATGTTCTTTTTTCATTAAGTTTGAGATCTTCCTGGTTTTTAGTAGAATGAGAGATTATGATATGTGTGGATTCAGGTCCCCCAAACCAAGTTCTGATTCCTTTGACACCACCCAAAGAGGAGATGGAGAGGTACCTCATTGCTCTAGGGTGTGGGGTTGCAGAATCCCTAACTGTTCCCATTAACACTGTAGGAGAGGCCTTTGTTGTCAGTCAAAGTGGGATGAATGTCCCAACTTCTTTCTCATTATTCTCTGACATTACTTCAGCAAGGATATGTTTGTTAGAGTCTCATAAGAGTGAAAGTCTAGACTATGCACTCAGCCTTTGCTGGCAGTAAACTAGTTAAGGTCTACAATTTTTCTGTCTTGCTAAGCTCAACCTTTTTTTTGGTCCTTTGGCTAAAGAGAAATAAGGGTTTTCTTGGGGTATTTTTGTGTGCATCTGTTGACATTTCCAGGCTGTCTGCTTCTTTAGCTCCAAGTCTGGATATTGAAGCAACAAAAGGAAAAAAAAAAAAAAAAACCTCAAGGAACTCAGCATTGTGCAATTCCCTAAGTTCTGAGGTTTCTAGGCAGTCATCTCTCCATCTTTCAGGGTCTTCTAATATTTGTTTTGTATTTAATATTCAGAGCTTATAGTTGTATTTAGTGGGAGAAATAGGAAAAAATATATCTACTTTGTCTTCCCTTTAGCAGAAATCCTCTTGGACATAATTTTGAAACTGGAAAAAGGTGAGGAAATTTTTGAAGGACATAAAACAAACCATAAAACTTGAAAAACTATTAATCTGTGCAACTGATTATAATCAACAATAAATAAATCAGTGATAGTCAAAAATGAAAGAGAAAACTTTCTTATAAAAAAGGCTTTCAAAGCACTTTAAAATGTCAAAGTGACTATCAAAACTTCAATTAGGGAAGCTGTAGCTATTAAAGCATTCCAAAATGACAATTGTGGAATTCACCCAAGGAGAGAGATGCTTGCATAACGGATTTCCAGTGTTTATGAAACTGGTCTGTTTTGTAAAATGTAGGCTGATCAAAATGTACCAACAGCAGAAGAACAGCATGCACAGTGAATCAGTCATTGTTTTTTCAGGAACAGAAATTATTCAAGGTGTTCCAACCAGGAAAGGATTAAATAGATGGAAGTAGCTACTTATGGAGCCATTAGAAGTTGTGAGGAAGCAAACCACAGAGAAAGCACTACTAGTTTTAGGGCTCAGAGGTAGTAGGAATTTTGAAGATGGCCACCAGTGGTCTCAGAATCCTGCCTCACTAAATGGGTGATTAGCAGCAGAAATCCTGTAAGCCACCAGTAAAGTCTAACATCTGTTGGCTACCAAAACCACTTACATGTCAGCTGCTGTTAAAGAACTCTATAAGTTTCTGTTTCAGTTCCACCTTCTAAATCTTCCACAAGGCCTTTGTTGGCAGACTCTAAAACCAGACTTGCTTTTAGAAATACTGGAAAATGTAGTTCTTGTGTTTTCAGCTCCAACAAAATAGAGGGGAATGTAGAACAAAGAAAATGGTGCCAACTTGCCAATAGATAATCTTACGCATCTGGTTTTAAAGCAGATGGATATGAACATCCAGTTGAAAATCAGAGGAAATTATGTTTTGTCACATTAAATATTTATATAGACTTTACTTATTGTGTAGTTTTATCATTTTAAAGATTAAAAATAGAGAAACAAAGTTCAAGTGACGAGCCCAAGGTTACCAGAAATAAGCATCAGAACTGGAATTCGAGATGGGCTTCAAGTGTTCTGTTGATTGTGAATTTTTATTTCTCTTTTAAAATGTTTTCAAGGATAAAGTATTAAACTTAAGGTTATAGCTCAGTGCATTCACATGTAAATAAAAAATACACTATATGAAACTGAAAGTATAACAGGAACATTATGTTTATGTGAGGAAAACCAAGGGGGTAGACAGGGAAGATGAATGTGAAAATGCAGAGAATGTTAGGAAGACATTCATTGTCACAAAGCTTATAATTAACCGGAAAGAATCAAACATTTATCCTGCCTTTCCATATGAACTATTTCACTGCATAACCAAAGAATAGATGAAGGAAAGCATCTCTTTATAAAAAGGTATTTCAGATAATATATGAAAAAAGAAATGACATAATTAGAATAGCTCCAATAGCAACCCTCCAATGAATGAATGGATTAGTAAAAAGTTAAACAATGTCATGATCCCAGAGTTTATTTTGTTGAGTGTAACACCTGGTTATGTTTGCAAATCCAGGCTCTATTTTGGGACCTTAGGCATATCATTTAACTTCTCTAAAGTCATCATTTCTTCATCTGCAAAATGAAGACACTTTTTCAGGACTGCAATGATGATTACAAAAGATAAACTATGTCAAATATCGGACATCATGTTTAGCATTGGGGAAGCCCTTGCTGAAGGATAACTATGACAATAAGCTCAACAGCCCAGCTACAAGAGGAGAGTGGAGACTCTGAATTTATTAAGAAGTAAAGTATCATGTCTTTGACAGTCATCAGTGAGTGCTTCAAGTCCTCTTTGCTTTCAGCAAGCAAGGTTGTGTCACCTGCAGATTGCAGGTTGTTAATGAGTCTTCCTCCAATCTTGATACCACATTCTTCTTCATGTACTCTGGCTTCTCAGATTATTTGCTCAGCCTACAGATTGAATAAGTATGGTAAAAGGACTGCAACAACTCGACCAATAAGCAACATCATGATAAACAGAGAAAATATTGAAGTTGCCGTTTCATTTTACTTGGATCCACAATCAACTCCCATGGAAGCAGCAGTCAAGAAATCAGACAATGTATTGCACTGTGCAAATCTGCTGCAAAGTACCTCTTTAAAGTGTTAAAAAGCAAAGATGTCGTTTTGAGGACTAAGGTGCACCTGACCCAAGCCATGGTATTTTCAATTGCCTCATATGCATGTGACAGCTAGACAATGAATAAGGAAGATCAGAGAAGAATTGATGCATATGAATTATGGAGTTGGCAAAGAATATTGAATATACCATGGACTACCAGAAGAACGAACAAATTCGTCTTGGAAGAAGTACAGCCAGAATGCTCCTGAGATGCAAGAATGGTGAGACTTCATCTCTCGTACTTTGGATATGTTATCAGGAGGGACCAGTCCCTGAAGAAGGACATCATGTTTGGTAAAGGGTCAACAAAATAGAGGAAGATCCTCCATGAGATGGATTGACCCAGTGACTGCAACAATGGGCTCAAATATAGCAAGGGTTGTGAGGATGGCGCTGGACTTGGCAGTATTTCATTCTGTTGTACATAGAGTTGTTATGAGTCAGAACTGACTTGACAGCACCTAACAACAACTACAAAGAAACATGATGGGGGCAGTAGTGGTTCAGTGGTAAAATTCTTTCCTTCCATGCAGGAAACCCAGGTTTGATTCCTGGCCAATGCACCTCATGCGTAGCCACCACTAGTCTGTCAGTGGAAGTTTGTGTGTTGCCATAATGCTGATCAGGTTTCAGCAGAATTTCCAGACTAATATGGAATAGAAAGAAAGGCCTGGCGATCTACTTCCAATAATCAGCCAATCAAAATCCTAAAGATCATAAATGTCCAATCCACAATTAATCATAGGTTTGTGCCACTGTGCATGGGATCACAATGAGTCAGGGTCTGACTTGAAGGCAGCTAACAACAACAACAAAATAACTTGAGAGGAAACGAGAATTGAGGGCAATAGGGAAATTGAGCAGAGAGTGAGGGATCGATGAGAAAAATAAACAGGAAAAAAATCCTAACAGCAGAACAGGCAAGTAGAGGATGCAGCTGCCTGGAGTATTGGAGGCCGATGTCACACATAATGATGCATTATAGGATTTTCTTTGGAATCCTCACGGGAGTGTTACAAAACAATGGATTCCTGAATATGCCCAAGAAAGACTTTGTCTACATAACCATGCCACTTGCAGCTGACCTTCTTCCACATTCTTCAGGTCCCCAAAGCTATACAGGTGGCAGCAGTAAAGTAAAGCCATGCAATTTGATATTTTCCAAGTGAAGAGATGTTTCACGCTACTTGCTCTTGGTCAAATTAATCTTAGCCCTTCCCTAGACATATGCAGTGGCTCCTTTCAGTACTATTATTTCTTGTTTCTGATGACTGTTCTTCCATTAGTTGAATTAACTATGCATTTAAACACAAAGATTATGCATTTTAGGGAAGGTGGAGAGATTGCCCACTTCCCTCACTCCTATGAATATTAGTTATCTTGTTATAATCTAACAATCCATTATTATGGAGTTTTATTTAGTCCTGTTATTATGATGAACTGGTATGTAATAACTTCTGTGATTATTATGGAATTAGATATTAATACTTTCTAGAATAAAGTTAGGAATAGTTTAGCGTTTCTTGAAAATCTTTTGAGCCTGTGGATTCCTTTAGAAAGATAGCTACATTGTGTGCTTCAAATATCTCATTCTCAGAATCAGCCTGGTCAAGGTCAAATAAGCCATTTGCTCTAGTTTAACATGGGTGACCGTGGAGATGAACAGATTTGACATATTTAAATAAAACATCCTAATAGCGTGTTCTGGCCTTGGGGGCCTCAGGCAGCATAAGTTGTATTTGTTAGACACCATGGCTTAATTACTCTCATAAATGAATTATACCAATTTCAATTTAAAACCATAAGTGTCACAGTTGAACTAGGGTCAAATTAAACTTTCTGTCAATTATGCAGATTACTTCAGCAATTATGTAAATTGTTAATAAATTCTTAAGTGATGTGGAATTTTTCTTGAGAAAATATCTGTTTTATGCTCTTGGGCTCAAATACTTGGTGAGCATGGGTACTCAGGAAAAACGAAACTTAGCTTCAACTATCTATCTTGAGAGTTCCCTTGGGTGCCCTGTACTTATTGTGGCACAGTTAAGTCTTCTGGGTTCTTGAGGCTGGAAATTAGCCTATATTTTCTACTCAAGAACATCTTGATTTTGTATTGTGAAGATGCCTGTTCTTTACTATACAAGATAGTGGAGTACCAAGAGTTTGGGGTGGTGGAGGGGATGGTAGTGATAGTTTTATTATTATTTTAAAATTATTTCCAGACAGTGCACCCCCTTATTGCCCACTCCAGGACAAAGTTTCTGCACCACCCAACTGCCCCTGACATGTCAGTAGAATATGACAATATGATGAGCTGGCAAGATCAGGGCCTAAAAGTATCACTGGTTCTATCTTATAATCTGTGTTCCATTACAATTTTTACAAATCTGCTTCTATTTCCTTTCATATCATGATGTTACCACAAATCGTGGATTTGAGCCACCTGCCACAAAAGCCAATACTGAGACAAGGGTGAGGTGAGCAGCAAGAGGGTTTTATTGTATATCGAGGTACAAGAGACAGAGGGGAATGAGCTCCTCCAAAAGACCTGTCTCCCTGACTGGAGACTGGCTGAAGGTTTTATACAAATGAGATTGTAGTTTCTCTTTGTGGTGGTTACATTCTGCACATCCCAGATGATCTAACTTCTTACTGGCAATCCTTGAAGTTTATCTGGCACTGTTAGTCACGATTGTCACATCCTAGAGGAGTTAATCCTGGTCCTTGAGGGTTATCAATTTGTTCTGCCACCCTCTAAAGAGAAAATTTGGTCCATCTTACTGGAATAGGAGGAGGGAGGAAGAATAACAAAAAGAAAATATCATGAGGAGAAGCGGTGACTAGTAATGGTGGGAATCAATGGTGGTAATTGAGCTTATGCAGCCTGTTTCAATGAGCCTTAGACACATCCTGACTTGCATGGTTTACCCTAAACCAAACCTACTCATCCAAACCGGGAAAAGTGATTTTACTTTTACCGAAGAAAATCAAAACAAACAAACTTAGGTAAAAGTAAATTATTTTTGGTTTCTAGGTTACAATAGGAAATAACCAGTTTTGGAGAGCTGACGTATCTGAAGCTTCCGATGAGCACATTTTCATTTTTCTGTTTAAAATGCTTTAAAGGCAAGCATGTGTCTATTCCTCTTTCTCTTCTTGGTTGCTTTTAACATGAAGTTTAAAACTACTCTTCAGTAAAATGAGGGGAGCCCTTGGGTGGTACAACTTGTTAACTCTCTCCGCCACTAACCGAGAGGTTATAGGTTCAAGTTTACTTCTGAAAAATCAGCCTTTGAAAACCCTATGGAGCACAGTTCTACTCTAACACACAGGGTCGTCATGAGTCGGTATCAACCTGATGGCAACTGGTAACTGGAAAGATGAGGCACCTTTTTGAAATATGACTGGATGCTGTTGGGTTAGGTTGGCTCACTCAGGCTGCCTACAGAAAAGCAACTCTCAACTTTTCAGGTGATGGGAATTTATAACTCTCAGGGAAGACAGAACAGTCAATTAGTCAGGCTTTGGGGAGTCCTAGAATATGCTCTGATACTGTAGCTTTTCCAGTGCACAGCAACAATCCTAGTAGTCTCTGTCCTCCTTATGATTCAGTATCTTCTCCATTTTTTTTCCTGCCTGCTTCTGTTGACTGCTAACTTTTACTATGTGTCTAACATTCAAACTCCATCAAGAGAGTGAACTTGGTTGAGTGGGTCAGTCACTGTATAAAATAGCCTCCAGACTGGGGAGAATTGGATGAGTAGCTTTGGTTTAGGGTAAAGCATGTAGGTCAGGATGTGTCTAAGGCTCATAATGTTGGTAGGTGGTCACAAGGGTGGAGTGACCACATGGTACAAAGCATAGTGACCATACAAAGGGAATGAGCTATGGCCAAATTTTCTCAAAATGGGCTAACTTGATTTGCACAGATATCTTCATGAGGAAAAGGAGGAGAAATGTAATATTCACTTTTTATGGGTGACGAACCCAGTTCTCTCCCTCTCTCTTCAGAACTATCTGTGGGTCTGATATTTGATGTACTGGAAAATTGATCTCATATGTTTTCACATAATTTTTTTTTTTTTTTATTCTAGGTGTGTGGATGGGGAAGGTTTACAAGTCCCAGAAATGAAATAAAAAAGCATACCTGGATTTGGAAGGGGTTACTCTGCTGTGGTACAACTCAACCATGGCAAAGCCAGTGTTTGAATCCAGTTGAGACATTCCAAAGTTCGCCTGACTATCTGAAGCCCTAATAAAGGGAGAACCTCTGGCCCTGGTCCTCTGGGTCCTGCACCTTGTGTATATTAACATTTAAACATCAGGTATGAAATGCGTGACATATCAAAAATAGAAGCACCTGATATTGTGAAATATGCATATTGATGAGGGGAATAAGAGAATTCAATGAATGCTAAATTATGAGTCTATAGAGGGCTGCCTTTATTAAAATCTACATGTCACTATCTGTAAACTCCAGAGTATTCAACGAAAAGCACTGTGGCAAGTGTACCTGGCAAACCTTCCTTTTTTTTTTTAATTCGTTGTGATACAGAGGAAAGACTTTATAAAATATTAGATGAAAAGCCCCCTTTCAAAATGTGTTTGCTTGGTCGTGACTTCCTTTCTGGCCCTTCTGCATACTTAGAAGTCATCACCACTTTGAGTAGATGGCTTGCTTTTAAAAAGACGTTGCACCTTTTCCAGTTCTGACACAGACCTACCGGACCTGCCCTGGGAAATGTCTTATTGTCATCATCATAGCTACGCCTCTGAAGGCCAGCAAAACCAAACAAAGCCAAAAATAGATATTTTTTCAAATCCACCCGCCAACAATGGTCTGTGGGCACCCTCCGCTGCCCTGGTTTCAGAGTTACATAGGACTGTAGACAGAAAGCTATTTCAAGCATTGAAAACAGCCTTATTGCATACCTGCCATTTTTGCACAGGTTTTTTTTTTTTTTCTTTCCCCATGACATTAGAGAGTCCGAAGTGACATACATTTTTTATAGCTTCATAAAGTTGTCTCCTGACCGGGTCACCCTTCTCATAACTAGAGAGCAGAATGCTTGAAAAAACCCATTCATCAACGTGAAAGGAGCCTCTGTCTGCGGGTTCCAATATGCACAGTCTGGCAAGATCCAGCTCAGTGCAAATGCTAACTTACTCCTTTGCTAATGCCAAATGACCCACTCACTTCTATCAGCACACAGAGGAGGACAAGCAGGGCAAGGTGGCTGTCTGAGTCTGCATAAACGCTTCTCAAGAAAGAGTCTGGGACCAACGCTTTCTGCTAAATGTACTGAACACATTAAAAAATTAGTTTTTTATTTATACCAATTGAATATTCAATTAAACAAAGATAAAATTATGGGGAAAAAATTGTTCTTGCCTAATGGACTATAGCCTGTTTATTACTTTTTCACAGATACACCATTAAGATTCTGGTGAAAAACTGCAGGAATTGTTACCCCTGTTTTATTTCTTCAAATGTTCTTTCTCAGTGCTTTGTTCAGACATTCAGACTTAGAACGACCTGTTCTGGGATTATGGGCAGGTAAAAGAAGGTTGAGAAGGTGAGAAGCAAGGCGGAAATTGCCTCCATCAAAGCAGAAGTCCATGTGAATGTATCTTCTCCATGGAATTTAATAATGTGATTCAGGAATATGCAGGCTTTGGGATTTGAAAGCTACATGCTTGAGATGTATTTCAGCTTTGTTAAAATTTAGGTCCTGTGACAGATGCAACCAGTCCTCAGGTTGGAGTGATTAAAACATTCTCTGCAGCCCCCACGTTGCACATGATACACTGAGTTTGTGTACTGAGACTTTTGGTTTTAAAAACCTGGGTTCAAATTTGAATTTTCATCACAAATGAATAAAAAATCACCAGTTGTACTTCAGGAATGTGTTTTATTTGGAATTGTTGCTCTTGTGGTATTGAAAAAAAGTATGTATGCATGTGTGCACGCACATACACACCAGACACACACACACATATATGCATATATGTGTATACATATGTACTATAAGGATCTACCTGAAATATGTATATACATATTTCTAAACATTTATACAGACATCACAAAATATTCATATGAACACATACATATGTAATTGATATACAGCTTGGAGGTAATTGGAGTACTATTCAGAGGTCAACAAAGTGATGACTATAAAATCATTTGCTTTACATTAAAGAAAATCACACCAAGGCTGAAAACATTCTTGCCTCTATCTTCTTATGTTTTAGACAGATGTCAGCTTGGCAGATCTGGACAATGAGCCTGTATAAATTTTACTTGCTATCCCATCAACCACAGAGCACATATCTGATGTGGCTCTCTCACCACAACCCCTGCCAAATGTGTCACTACAGACACTCACAGGCTCCCCCGTGGCGACACAATAGCCACCCTTTCCCTGCTTTCTTTCCTTCCAGGCTAAGCCTGACCATGGGAGTCTGTAGCCCTTTCTCCTTCTAAAAGCGAAATCTACATGGGCATCACAATGGGAAGGAGCCATGATGGTGCAGTGGTTAAAGCGCTCGTCTGCTAACCAAAAGGTCAGTGGTTTGAATCCATCAGCCACTCTGTGGGAAAAAGATGTGGTAGTCTGCTTCCATAAAGATTTACCGTCTTGGAAACTCTATGCGGCAGTTCTACTCTGTCCTATAGGGTAAGTATGAGTTGGAATAGACTCGATGGTGGCAGGTTTGGTTTCTTTTTCTTTTTTTTTTTTTTAATGGTTATTATGACTGGTGAATGGGATGAGGAAGAAAAATACTAGGTATTAAAACACAGCCTCTTCCTATTTATTTATTCTGAGCCATAGATGCAAGGCTGCTGAGAAATTTCCCACCTTCATTCCCCATATTTATTTTTATTAAAATGGAAAATAACCTGAAAATATTTCAAAAAGCTTTTGAACTCTGAAAAGATTAATTTTCTTAAAGTGACAATCTACAAAATCCAAGTGAACCTTTTCTTTTTGAAACAGATGGTGGTGCAATGACATCTCATTTGATTTTAAGATCCAATTAAAAATTCAGATATAAAATATTGGGATTAATAAAGATCACGTCTGCACACTCAGAACCTTCAACAGTAAATATGAAGCATGTAGTCCCTAAGGCCCAGCTCCCTCTTCTTTCCCCAGTCCCAGGAATGATTATTTGCACACTATCATTTGCTCATCTTGAAAACTCTACCAATCAAGTTGCCTAATTGTTTACTGTTAGCAGACCTAACCTTTTTTAATTTGTTTTCACGTAAGTTGATTCTTTGATGCTTCCATCTTTTCTTCCTCCCTCTCTTCCTCCTTCCCTCCCTCCTTCTCTCTCTCTCTTTTTAATAATACTCAGAAAATAGACAATGGAATCCTTAGGGGAAAACTTAGATCTAGAATAATGTTTATTCAGCTTGAACACAATGACATGCAGGTGAATAATCCTCTGATAATATATTTTTTAATAATTAAAAAAATAGCAATTTACAATTTCACCATTTCTATTTTCAAAGGTCACAGTGTATTTGACATGAGAAATTGAGTAAAAACACAGTCTTTCTGAAGGTACTTGAATGCAGATACATTCAGAAGAGTAAGGGAAAAGAAGACAGAATGAATTTGCTTTTGACATTTTATTAATATTTATTAGATTTCAGGTTTTGTTCAAACTGATCTGCAATATCAAACCAGTTTTGAGTTATACCTTTATCCTTAATAACCCCTTTATTAGATGCCATCCTTATAAAATGGAAACTTGCAGCAAATTCTATACCTAGAGCTACCATACCAATTTACATATGTTTTCTCTACTTAATTTCTAAATTTATACTGTCCAGACTTAATTTTGCCTGTTGTTCTGTTATAATTCCTTTAATAAAGTCATGTCATGACAGTGAATAAATGCCACAAGGTATGCTACGACCTTAAATTAATATTCGTTCCTAAGCACTATCCTCAATATAATCTGGGATTACATTTTTCTCTCTCTAATATTCTACTGCAGATCTCAGGACAGATAGCATATACAGCTTTCCTTCCCTTTCCTGATTATTGATCATTCAGCTACGTCTACTGTCTATTATAAAACAAAATGTACTTTTGGAATTACATTTAGGAAGGTTGGAATGTAAATTTCATGGATGGGAAGAGGCATCAGTCTCTATCAACATTAAATCCTCACCACCGACATAGTGTCTTGGCACTTAGTAGGTGCTCAATATTTGTTGAACAAATGAGTTAATAAGACTATATAAATAAATGGGAGTTTTACTGCTAGCATAAGCCTAATGAAACCCTGGAGAAGTTAAAGAGTGCTATAACGGGGAGAGGGGACATGCTTTTCCTTTACTTTGTAAATGAATGGGGCCAGAGAAGAAAAAAATTCAGGACAATGTGTTGGGAAAGAAGAGGATATTAAGAGATTTTAGTAAATAACCAAAGGACCTTGTAGACTGCTACTCTAATATCCAGGGCAGATGACTTTAACTGGTAAATTGGAAGTTCTCCTTTGACCTCTAAACTGAAGAGGACTCTGTGGAAATACACATGCTTCAGGATATAATGACAAGCAAACTTGCTCTAGATTGTTTTCCTTTGAACCATTGCACTTCAAGTTTGACAGGATAGAATATTTTGAGGATACTTTTGTGACACTCAAGTAAAATTTAGGCAAATTCAAACTGAGTTAACAACTCCATCCATCTGAAATCTCTAGACAATTGGATTCAACAGTGGGTGTCTCAGTTTCCTAGGGCTCCACTGCGAAATACCATAAAGTAAGCAGCTTTAAGGAACAGAAATTTATTTTCTCACAGTTCTGGAGGTAGGGTAGCCTCCAAATCAGGGCTTGGATCATATTGATTTTTCCCGAGGGCTTTGAGAGAGGAACTGTTCCATGTCTCTATCCTAGTTTCTGGTGGTTTCTAGCAGTCTTCAGTGTTCTTTTGATGCTTAAAGATGATTCTGCTTCCATCATCACATGGCATCTATCTTTCCCCGTGTGTGACTCTGTTTCCATGTCTGTTCTCCCTTTTATAAGACACTGTTCAGAAGGGATTAGGATTAGGACCCACCATGCTCCAGTATGATCTCTTTTAACTTAATTGAAAACAAACAAGGTCACATTCACAAATATGTAGACTTTCAACATATCTTTTTGGAGGACACAATTCAATCTATAATAGTGAGATATATAAAATGAATTGGAATGCCTATGACTCTCTACTCTGTCTCTGTGTCCTGAAAGAATCACTTTTGCATAGCTAAGTATGGGAAACCAAAATTATAGAAATTTCCAGCGTTTCTTCATACTCAGTTACATTTACCCAGGAAAGCTCTCCCTTTTGTGCCCCTAGAATCACATATTACACTGTTAATGGAAGCTGCTTCTTTGTGTATTCATTCCGCATTTCAAGCTTAAAGTAACTCAAATTAATTTTATTATCTTTTCAACTTTCCAACATTTTTATCTATAACTAAAGATGTTTGTGTGTCTTTAATACTAACTCCCAATATTTCTTCTTGACACCAAATGCAAATGCAGTTCTTCTTCTTCTGACCCCAAGGCTGGACCTAGGTCAGATTTACCAAGTCTGCCCAAGTTTCAAACACCAGCCATGATCTTAGGAGTCCTCAGGGCCCCCTCTCTTCTGACTACAAGTTTTGGTCTGGCTACAAGTTTGGTGGTTCCCATAACCCCTCTGGCTTCAATAATTTGCTAAAATGACACACAAAAGTCAGAAAAACAGTATACTTATAATTATAGTTTTATTATAAAGGACACAAATCAGGGCTAGCATAAAGAAGAGACACATACCGTTAGGCCTGGTAAGATTTCAAACTTGGAGCGCCCATGTCCCAAAGATGATTACCCACTCATGCTTTGATGTCTATCACCAACCGTGAAGCTCCCCCCTTCAGTGTCCAAAGTTTTTATTGGGATTTCATTTAGGAGGCATGCTTGATTGAATCATTGTCCAAGTGTTTGAACTCAATCTCCAACCTCACTCCCCTCCCCTAAGGTCAGTCTAGTGTCATCTGATGTGTCTTTCTGGTGTGGCCAGCCCCTAAACAGAGTCATTTCTTTAGCATAACCCATGAGGTATAATCTGGAGCATCACCACCCATGACAAACAAAATCTCCAATCACTGGGAAAATTCCAAGGGTTTAGAGATTACCTATAAGGAACCATGAACAAAGAATGAATGCTTTGGTAAAGTTAATTGTACACCCAATAACCTATATTAATAAAGAACACACAGGCCAGACACTCTTCATTCACCTCTGTCTCCCTTACTCCCTTTAATCAACTCTAGAGCAGTTCCCCCTCAGGAATCTTATATTTAGAAATGAATCTGACACCATCTCTGGCCCATCATACCCTTAGATACTCCTTCTCTGTTCTCTCACAGCTCAAAAATCTTTCTGTTCTTGAGTTTATTTATATGAATTTGGTAACGGTAGCATAAACTACTTTTCTTGCTCCAGATTAGCAGTTGACTCAAACTCTGGTTATGCATCTCATTTTTTAAGAGTATTGACAGGCACAGAAAGAGGTCAAGTGATTCTTTCAAGGTCACACAGGTTGTCAACGATTTTACCAAGATTAACGTTTCTGCCTGGGGACAGGATGTTCTACCACAACCCTTCCCCAAGGCCAATATGCAGCTCTTTATTTATAAACTGTCCTTAGAGGAAGTAGCAGGCAATTTAGCTGAAGCTAGTTGATGAGAGGAACTTTGATTTGATGATTACAAAAATGATAACTGTGACTCTGATATTTACTGAGCAGACAAAAGAAAAAAATGCGTCACATTTGTTTCCAGTATCAAGGATTATTCATACTGCTCCTTTTGCCAAATTTTTTTTTTTTTTGTATGTGGTAGCTTGTAATGTAAAGTGTTGAATGTACAAAAGAAAAAATACCTACTTTTTCTATGATGAGCATATTAAGAATGACCAATACGTTTTTGTTTTTAGGTGCCATCAAGCGGTTCCTACTTATAGCAACCCTATGTACAACAGAATGAAACACTGCCTGGTCTTGCGCCATCCTTACAATTGTTGCTATACTTGAGCCCATTGTTACACTTGCTGTGTCACTCCATCTTGTTGAGGGTCTTCCTGTTTTTCACTGAGGCTCTACTTTACCAAGCATGATGTCCTTCTCCAGGGACTGATCCCTCCTGATAACGTGTCCAAAATACTTGAGATGAAGTCTCACCATTCTCGCTTCTAAGGAGCATTCTGGCTGTACTTCTTCCAAGACAGATTTGTTTGTTCTTCTGGCAGTCCATTGCATATTCAATATTCTTCACCAATACCATAATTCAAAGGCAGCAATTCTTTTTCGGTCTTCCTTATTCATCATCCAGCTTTCACATGCATATGAGGTGATTGAAAACACCACCACTTTATGTAGGTGCACCTTAGTTCTCAAGATGAAATCTTTGCTTTTTAACACTTTAAAGAGGTCTTTTACAGCAGATTTGCCCAATGCAATACATCATTTGACTTCTTGACTGCTGTTTCCATGGGTGATGATTGTAGGTCTATGTAAAATGAAATCCTTGACAACTTCAATCTTTTCTCTGTTTATCATGATGTTGCTTATTTGACCAGTTGTGAGGATTTTTGTTTTCTTTATGTTGAGGTGTAATCCATACTGAAGCTGTAGTCTTTGATCTTCATCAACAAGTGCTTCAAGTCCTCTTCACTTTCAGCAAGCAAGGTTGTGTCATCTGCATATCGAAAGTTGTTTATGAGTCTTCCTCCAATCAGGATGTCACATTCTTCTTCATATAGTCCAGTTTCTCAGATTATTTGCTAATTATACAGATTGAATAAGTATATGAAAGGATACAACCCTGGTGCACACCTTTCCTGATTTTAAACCATGCAGTATCTCCTTGTTCTGTTTGAATGACTGCCTCTTGATGTATATACAGGTTCCACAAGAGCACGATTAAGTGTTCTGGAATTCCCTTTCTTCGCAATGTTATCCATAATTTGTTAAGATCCACATAGTCAAATGTCTTTGCATAGTCAACAAAACACAGGTAAACATCTTTCTGGTATTTTCTGCTTTCAGCCAAGATCCATCTGATATCAATAATGATATCCTACATTCCATGTCCTCTTATGAATCTGGCAGTTCTCTGTCAATATATTGCCGCAAACATTTTGGAATTATCTTCAGCATAATTTTACTTGCATACGATATTAATGATATTGTTTGTTAATTTCCGCATTCTGTTGGATCACCTTTCTTTGGAATGGGCACAAATATGGATCTCTTCCAGTCGGTTGGCCAGGTAGCTGTCTGCCAAATTTCTTGGCTTAGAGAAGTGAGTTCTTCTAGCACTGCATCCGTCTGTTTGAACATCTTTGTTGGTATTCTGTCAGTTCTTGGAGCCTTGTTTTTT
Source organism: Trichechus manatus latirostris (assembly GCF_000243295.1). Classification (NCBI taxonomy): domain Eukaryota; kingdom Metazoa; phylum Chordata; class Mammalia; order Sirenia; family Trichechidae; genus Trichechus; species Trichechus manatus. The sequence goes on from NW_004443955.1 coordinate 19,639,655, forward strand.
GCCAATGCCTTCAGTGCAGAAGGCAAAACTTCTTCCTTCAGTACCATACGTTCTTGATCATATGCTATCTCTTGAAGTGGTTGAATGTCAACTAATTTTTTTGGTACAGTGACTCTGTGTATTCCTTCCATCTTCTTTTGATTTTTCCTGTGTCATTCAGTATTTTGCACATAGAATCCTTCAACATTGCAACTCAAGGCTTGAATTTTTTCTTCAGCTCTTTCAGCTTGAGAAATGCCAAACATGTTCTTCCCTTTTGGTTTTCTAAATCCAGATCTTTGCACATTTCATTATAATACTTTACTTTGTCTTCTCGAGCCTCCCTTTGAAATCTTCTGTTCAGTTCCTTTACTTCGTCATTTCTTCCTTTTGCTTTAGCTACTCTACGTTCAAGATCAAGTTTCAAAGCCTCTTCTGACATCCATTTTGTCTTTTTTTCTTTTCTGTCTTTTATCTTTTTTTTCTTTTCTGTCTTTTTTAATGACCTTTTGCTTTCTTTATGTATGATGTCCTTGATGCCATCCCACAACTCATCTGCTCTTTGGTCAGTGTGCAGTGCGTCAAATCTATCCTCGATATGGTGTCTAAATTCAGGTATGATATACTCAAGATCGTACTTTGGTTCTTGTGGCCTTTTTTAAATTTTCTTCAGCTTCAGCTGAACTTGCATATGAAAAATTGATGGTCATTTCCACAGTTGGCCCCTGGCCTTCTTCTGACTGAAGATATTGGGCTTCTCCTTTGTCTCTTTCCACAGATGTAATCAATTTGATTCCTGCGTATTCCATCTAGTGAGATCCACATGTATACTCACCATTTATGTTGTTGAAAAAGGTATTTGCAATGAATAAGTCTTTAGTCTTGCAAAATTCTATCATGTGAACTCCATATCATTTCTATCACCACAGCCATATTTCCAATGACTGATCCTTCTTCATTTCCAACTTTTGCATTCCAATCCCCAGCAATTATCAGTGTATCTTGATTGCATGATTTTAGACTGCAGAAGTTGGTAACATCATCAATTTCTTCGTCTTTGGCATTAGAGGTTGGTGTGTAAATTTGAGTAATAATCTTACTAACTGGTCTTCCCTGCAGGCCTATGGATATTATCTGTCACTGGCAGCGTTGTGTTTCAGGATAGATCTTGAAATGTTCTTTTTGACAATGAATGTGGTGCCATTCCTCTTCATTTTGTCATTCCTGTCATAGTAGACCTTACGATTGTCCGATTTACAATGGACAATACCAGTTCATTTCAGCTCACTAATGCCTAGGATATCGATTTTCAGGTGTTCCATTTCATATTTGACAACTTCCAATTTTCCTTGATTTATACTTTGTACATTCCATGTTCCAATTATTAATGGATGCTTGCAGCTGTTTCTTCTCATTTTGAGTCGTGCCACATCAGCAAATGAAGCTCCTGTTAAGTTTTATTCCATCCACGTCATTATGATCAACTCTACTTTGAGAAGGCAGCTCTTCCCCAGTCGTGTTTTGAGGACTTCCAACCTGAGGAGTTCATTTTCTGGTACTGTATCAGACAACGTTCCACTGCTATCCATAAGGTTTTTACTAGCCATTTTTTTCAAATTATATCACCAGGTCCTTCTTCCATGTTTACCTTAGTCTGGAAGCTCTGCTCAAACCTGCCTACCACAGGTGACCCTGCTGGTATTTAAAATACCAGTAACATAACTTCTAGCATCATAGCAATACACAAGCCACCACAGTACGACAAACTGACAGAAGAGTGGTGGATAACTGATACAGACCACTTTTATTGGGATCTGTTATGTATATATGTATATTTTGTATATTTATTCAACAATTCAAAAAATTATTAGATAATTTATTTTTCTTCTTATAGAAAGCATGTTTACTAAAAAAAAAGATAATACAGTACTAGCAAACATAAAAAGAAGTAAGGAGAACACAATTTCACCCCTGGTGATGCAGTGGTTAAGTGCTTAGCTGTTAACCAAAAGATCAGTGATTTGAACCCACCACCTGTTCTGCTGGCCAAAGATGTGGCAGTCTGTTTCTGTAAAGGTCACAGACTTGGAAATTTTATGGGGCAGTTCTACTCTGTCCTGTAGAGTCTCTACAAGTTAGAATCGACTCAATGGCAATGGGTTTGGTTTTGGTTTAGTGATAGCTACTTTTAACACTTCCAAATTCTCTTACACACACACACACACACACACACACACACACACAGAGGCAGAAGCAGGATCATAATGTGTAAATTTTTTTGTAACGTACTTTTTAATGGAACAATGTACCATGAATACCTTTCCATATCAATGTTTATCAGTCAATATAAGCTATATAATGCTGTGACAAAAACAAGAATCAGAACATTAGAGACATAAAATAATAAAGTTTATTTCTGGTTCACACTTCATGATTATAATGGTGAGAAGGGAAGCTAAGCTCACTGCAGTCATTCAAAGGCTTAAGGTTGTACCAGATGGAAAAAAGTGGTCACACAGGCCCAACCAATTGTTAGTGAGGCAGGAAATACAATCCTTCCATGTACCTGAAGGTTGAGAGGTGGAAATATCTGAATCTATAGTATCAGTGTTCATGAATGTGTAGTATTCCATTTATAATAACTGTAGGCTTTTTCTTTTTCCTATGAAATAGTTTTTTCATGTTTAGCCTGCAGTTAAATTTTTGTGTACACCCATAATTTGTTTCTTAGTTTAAAACCCCATTTCCATTGAGTTAATTCCAACTCATAGCAACCATATAGGACAGAGTAGGAGTATGCCATAGGTTTTCCAAGGCTATAATGTTTACAGAAGCAGACTGCCACATCTTTCTCCCTAAGAGTGGCTGATGTGTTTGAACCACCGACCTTTCAGTTAGCTGCTGAGCACTTAACCACTGTGCCACCAGGCTCCTTTATCGTAGGTTAAATGCCCATGAATAAAATTAGTATATCTTTAAGCACGTATATTTTTAAGGCTTTGGATATGTAGTATCTAAATATACCCCACAAAGCTATAATATCACAGTATAGGGTAGGAAAGTATACAGTATGAGAGTATATTTTTATTCCCTACGCCCAACTGTATAGAATATTTTTTAATGTTTATAAATTTGATGGCATAAAATGACAGGTGATGATTGTATTTTTTTAAATCTCAAGTTGCATTATTATTTTTATATTTCCAGCACGGCCACTTTCATTACTTTGTTGAGTCCTTCTAAACAGCCTGTCCATCACCCATCTGTCAGTTTGTCATACTATGGTGGTTTGCATGTTTTTGTGATTCTCAAAGCTATGCCATCAAGATTTCAAATACGAAGTATGCTCATGGTGTACAGGTTTCATCAGAGCTTTCAGACTAGGACAGTATAGGAAGAAAGGCCTGGGGATCTACTTCAAATAAATTTGCCAATAAAAACCTTATGGATCACAACAGAACACTGTCCAACTCTCTTGCTTTAGATACATTACCAGGAAAGATTAAACATTAGAGGAGGACACCATGTTTGGTGAAGCAGAGGTCCAGAGAGGGCAAGAGAAACCCTTGGTGAGATGGATTGGCACAATACCCACAATGATGGATTCAAAACATGCTGGTGACTATCGGGACAATGCAGGACCAGGCAACATTTTTTTCTTTTGTACATAAGGTCAAAGTCATGGATTGAATTGTGTCCCCCCAAAATATCTGTCAGCTTGACTGGGTCATGATTCCCTGTATTGTATAATTGTGTACCATTTTGTAATCTGATGTGATTTCCTTATGTGTTGTAAATTCAATCACTATGATCTAATAAGATGGATTAGCAGCAGTTATACTAATGAGGTATACAGGATTGGATAGTGTCTTAAGCCAATCTCTTTTGAGATATAAAAGAGAGAAGCGAGCAGACACACATGGTAACCTCATACCACCAAAAAAGCAGTGCCAGGAGCATAGCACGTCTTTTGGACCTGAGGTTCCTGTGCTGAGATTCTCCCAGACCAAGGGAAGACTCATGCATCCATCACAAGGACCTTCCTCCAGAGTTGACAGAGAGAGAAAGCCTTCTCCTGGAGCTGATGCCCTGAATTTGGACTTGTAGCCTACTGGACTGTGAGAGAATAAACTTCTCTTCGTTAAAGCCACCCGCTTGTGATATGTCTGTTATAGCAGCACTAGATGACTAAGACAGTCACCATGCGTCAGAGTTTACGCAACAGCAGCTTACAACAGCAAATTGGCTGTGGGATGCAACATCACTAGATACACTCCAAATCTGCTGAATCCAAGGACCCTGGAGTTTCTAACTCAGATATTCAACTGCCACTCTCAACCTGCTCTTGAATGTCTAATAAGCATCTCATATGTAATATTTCAAATACAAAAATCTTACTGTCTTCCATCACTGCAACTGCTTCATGCTTTCAGAAAATGGCACTACCATAAACAAATTTGCTTAGGCCAAAAGCCTAGACGTCATCCTGAGTCTATTCTTTCTTTGTACCCGTATCCAATTAATATTTTTTTTTAAATTGTGTAAGCTCTCATTTCAAGACATAACTTAAATCCTTCAACTACTCAACACCACCACCATTCCATTCTAGTCCAAACAGTCATTATCACTTGCAAAATCCACCTATTTCCCCACAAATCTAAATTCAAAAGCTGGCATAATTTTTTTATGAGTCAAAGCTCATCTAATGTTATTGATTTGTGCAAACTCCCATCATAATCAAAATTAAAGTTAAACAATTTACCATGGTCAATAATACCCTCATCTGCTATCTTTCTTACTCTTGTTCTCTTTGCTTTAGCCACACTGGTTTTTTATCTGTCCTTGGAATATGCCCACATGTCCCCTCCGCAAAATCTTTAAGCCTTTGCACTTGACGTTTCATATTAAAAAAAAAAAAAAACTAGACTGATTTTTCACTCTTCTTCACTTTATCTAGGTCACTAAAAGTCATCTTCTTGAGAGAAGACGTCTTTGACCACTACACCTAAAATATCCTTCTCCTTCCCCATCATGTCAGTTATTTTTCTCCATAGTCTTAGACACTACTTCAAATGCATACGTGCACACACACACACACACACACACACACCCAGAGTTTGTCTCCCTGGCATGACTAGAATTCAAATTTCATGAGAGTAGGTACAAAGACTCCCTTTTGACCTACTGCAAAGCAGGGATAGGCACAAAGCAGGTGTGAGTTCCCAATAAGTATTCTTAAATGAATTAATGAGTAATGGGAACTATATTTCCTTCAACATGATGAAGTGAGCAACATGATTCGTCCTCTGCCTCTGAAAATCACTAAGAGGCTGAATGAATTGTATTAGACATAATTTTAAATGCATTCCTGAATTGACAAGAAATTTTGAAGAACTAAGGAATAAGCTGAAAGCACAGATATTGGCAAATGTAACACGAAAGAAGATGATACAACTGTTGAAAAAGCTATACCTAGGAACCAAAGTTTGACAATTAATAGCTACTATGCCTTGGGCCCACACAAAGTGGAAGATTTGAATCCGAGACTAATTAAAGGGCACTTGAAAAGGGCACCTGAAAACTTCAGCAGGAAGAAATTCTTTGTTCTTGCTCCAGGTGGGAAATAAATTTGTCTCCTCTGAAAATGTGTAACCACAAACCTGCTTTTATATAAAAGATATCAACACTGAATTTCACTATCTCAAAGCTTCAGAGAATCCCAAGGCAAAGAAATTAAAGTGATTCCCAATTAATGTCAGCACAGCACCTAACAGAGGAAAAATGTCAATTCTCTCTGGGAAAAAAAAGAGAAAAACATCTTCAAATTAAGATTCTCAAAATACCAGCAGATTAAATTCATTAAAATGCAAAGAAGTAATTACAATAATAAAATATCCAAACACACATGGAAACAATCCACCATATATAATAATTAGCAAAACAAAATTTAGAGATTTAGAAAAATAGTGGATTAAGGGTCTCTCAAAAGATTTCAGATTTTAGAATTATTGGCTACAGATTGAAAAATGTGTAAAGTGATTTCAACATAACAATGGTATTGAAAAACTAGAGTAAATAGGCAAAAATTATCAAAACGATCAGGCATATTTGAATAACAATGAAATAAACTTCTGAAAATAATGTGTTTCTAATCACTGAACATAAAGAAAGTAAACAGACTAAACAGAAGATTAGGCACATATGAAGAGAAAATAAGCAAACCGGAATATAGACCTGAAGAATCTACTCAAAATGCATCTTATAGAATATCCCAAATCAAACCAAACCCACTGCCATCTACTCAATTCCAACTCATATTGACCCTGTATGACACAGTAGAACTGCCTGATATGGTTTTCAAAGCTGTAAATCTTTACAGAAGCAAACAGCCACATCTTTCTCTTGCAGAGTAGCTGATGGGTTCAAACTGCCGACATTTTGGTTAGCAGCCAAGTGCTTTAACCACTGCACCACCAGGGCTCCTTCTTATAGAATAAGGATATGGAAATTACAAAACAATTTAAAACATGAAGAAAGAAAAGAGAACATGTATTATATATCTAAATGGACCTTCTAAAGGGAAGGGTAAATTTGGAGAATGGTGAAATTTTCCAGAATAAAAGACACTTTTTTTTTTTTTTATATTTTATTGTACTTCAGGTGAAGGCTTACAGAACGAATAGTTTCTCATGAAACAGTAGTACACATGTTGTTTTATGACATTGGTTAACAACCCCACAACATATTAACCCTCTAACTTCTCAACCTGTTTTTTTTTTTTTTGGTGAAAATACACATAGTCAAAGATATACCGTTTCAAAAATTTCTACATGCACAGTTCAGTGACATTGACTACGCTCTTCCAATTGTGCTGGTATTCTCACTTAAGATGAAGGCTTACAGAACAAAATAGTTTCTCATTTAGCGGTTACTACAAATGTTGCCCTATGACAATGGTTAACAATCTCATAACACATCAACAATATCCTTACTCAACCTTGGGTTCTCTATCACCAGCTTCCTTGTCCCCTTCTGCCTTCTGGCCCTTGTAAAAGACACTTTTTAAATATGAAGAACAATGTATTTTAAACAAATAAAATAAAAAGAAATCTAGTCCTAGAGAGAACAGAAAAAAATGCAGAAAATAACAAGAAAAGATCTTAAAAGCAATAAAAGCAAAGAGTGATGTTCTCATATTTAAACTGACAGGAGGCATTGCAACAGAAACAATGAAAACAAAAAGACACTGAAAAAAATTACTTCACAATACTAAGAAAATAAGGATCAACCTAGAATTCTGAATCCAAAAAAAATATATTCAAAGAGCAAGAGTAAAATAGGTAGTCATGTTACCTAAAATAACTGTTTGCTCTTAGAAAGAGCAGCAGTCACTTTCTAAAAGATATTATAAAATATATACTTCAAGAGGAATAAATACTATTCTAGAAAGTAGATTTGAGATGAAAGAAGAAAAGATAAATATGTGGGTAAATATTAGCAAATATTAAATATATAAAATATTACCAATGATTTACAAAAATATATAAAAATAATACAACAACAATGTCTAATTTTTGAGTTTAAAATAATAAAGGAAAGAATTAAAATATTAGATGAGACTTTCATTTACAGGAAGAGACGACTAGGCAGATTTGGACCAAGCCTTATGCTAACAACAAGTTAAAAAGTAATGTGGAATTAAAAACAAACAAAAGAACTTCATAAAATCACCAAAGTGCTAATAATATATTGAAGAATTACCAGAAAATTTAGATGAGACTAGAAATCCAGAATGAACCTAGGATTTGGAATCATGTTTTCTATGGAGTTAAATCCTCGAAAATATCAGGCTAAGAAATGGAGTGGTACTTTTTGACAGCCTCAGAAGAGTAGGAGAATAAAAGTCTGAGTTCAGGATTCACCAAGATTACTTTTGTAGGTTCAGTTCAAAAGAGCTACTCTCTATGAATAAAAGTGAACAAGAAGTAATAGTAATTCAGCCTTTGCATGGACAGAAGCAAGTAGTCAATTCATGTGAATGGCCCACAAAATCTACATTGTTAACATTTTATTAAGATAATCTAGAATTTCTAATAAAGCCAGCTGCCTAACAGAAGCAAACACAAACCCTCTCTGGAGGGTGACAACATTATCAAAACAGCAAATTATTTCTACAAATATCTTTTCAAATGTAATGTTTAGCACATAACCAAAAACAACTAAACATGCAACAAGAAAATAGGAATGTGAACCTAGAAAAATATAACAAAACAAAGCCTCAGGGATAGCAGAAATTGGAATTATCAGACATAGACTATATAACAAGGGTAGAAAAGTTAAAAAAAAAAAAAAATTTCTCCAGAGAACTAGAAATCATATAAAGTCACATAGCAGATTTGAAAGGAAAAAAAAAAGCATCAAATGGACATTCTAAAATTAAAAAAAAAAAAAAATGTTATTTTGGATTAAGAACTCAACATATTAAAAGCAGATTAGACATAAGTGAAGAGAGAATTGTTGAACTAGAAGAAAGGTCAAAATAAAGTATCCATAATGAAGCATCATTGTGTTGCACAGAGATAGTAAAATCGACTTATGGAACATAGACATTTCAGAAACAGACTTGCGCATAATGGAAACTTGGTGAGTGACTGCACCTGATTTGCATACCCATAAAGAGAAAAAAGGACTATTCATTAGAAGACCTTGGAAAAATTTATTAATAATGGGAAAAAATAAAATTAGACCTCTATCAGGCCAACAGTACTCTGATAACAACAACAGACAAGGTCATTAAAAGAAAAGGAAACTACAGACTAATATTTCTTATGAACATTGATGCAAAGCTTCTTAAATTTTTTTTAGAAAATCAAATTGAACAATATATAAGAAGGATATGTATGACCAAGTGGGGTTTATCCCAGAAACATAAGTTTGGTTTAACATTTAGAAATTCAAGTTTGGTTTAACATTTAGAAATCAATCAATGGAATTCAGAGTGATAATAGACTTAAGCAAAAAAATATATATATATTTATATATATATATATATAAAATCATCTCAAGAGATGTAAAAAAAGATTTGACAAAATCCAGCACTCATGCTTGATTAAAAGGGAAAAAAATCTGTCATTAAACTAGAAATACAAGGGGCCTTCTTCAAGCTAGTGAAAAGCATTTACAAAAAACCTACAGGTCACATTATATTTAATGTTAAACAATGGAATTATTTCCTGATAATATCAAGAATGTTTGCTCTCACATTTCTTTTCAACATTGTACTGGAGAATCTAGCCAGAGAAGTCAGGCTGAAAAAGAAATAAAGGGCGTTCAGATTGTAAAGAAAAATTTAAGCCTCTTTTTTTGTTGATGAAACAACAAGCTACTTAGAAAATCCTATGGGATTTGCTAAAAAGGAACTATAACTAACAAATGAACTTAGCAAGTTTACAAGATACAAAATGAATATACAAATATTTATTGCATTTCTGTATTCTGGTAATCATATTAAAATTTAAACAATATCATTTACAATAACAAAAATATAAAACGGATAATCTGACAAAATATATATGACATATAAAATGAAAATCACAAAACACTGTTGAGAGAAATTAAAGAAGATCTAAATACGTGGAGCTATACTATGTTCATGGATTGAAATACTCAATATTGTTAAGATATCAATTCTATCGACTTGACAGCAACTACCTACAAAAACAATATTGCCTTATAGTTCTTCATATTCTGGTTTTTGTTTGTGTGTTTGTTTCATTTCTTTTTTCTCTTTGCATTTCAATTTGTCAGTTAACCTATCTTCAGTTGGTCAATAGGACCTTTCTTTCCATGGTTTAGTCAAGTCTGCTGATGAGCCAATTGAAGGCAATCTTCATTTCTGTTACTGTGTTGTTTGATTTCTAGCATTTCCTTTTGATTCATCCTTACCCATTTTGTCTTGAATGCCATCTACTTTTTCCATTAGAGTCTTTAATATATTAATGATAGTTATTTTAAATTTACTGTCTAATAATTCCAACATGTGTGTCATATTTCAGCCCAGTTTGATGATTTCTTTGTCTCTTCAAATTGTGTTTTCTTGCCTTTGAGTAAGCCTCATAATTCTTTGTTGAAAGCAAGACGTGTTTTATCAGGTAATAGGAACTGAAGTAAATAGGTCATTAGTGTGAGGCTTTATGCTAATCTGGCTGGGAGGTGGATAGTATTTAATATTTGCTGTAGCTAAAGGTGCCAGGTGCTTCAAATTCATTTAATATCCTTATTTTTTTTTCCCCCTCTTGACTTTGGTATTCCCAAAGTACTTATCCTCAGAGACAATCTGTGTCTTGCAGTTTTTGCAGCTGTAAACCACTGTAATTATATTGGAGCCCAATTGGTGTGGTGGTAAATTGTGTGTGTATGACAGGGATGTTTATGATCTTCTGATTTAATCTTAGTCTTTGAGTGTGCCTGTGTCTCAAGTGTTTCTCCAATTGTAATTTTTTTTTCCCTCAGCTCCAGACTTTCTTCCATGGCTACAACCTGCTCAACCTATTACCTTAAATCCCTGGCCTCTGTTGGCTTGAGTGTTTTCTGTTCGTTTGTTTTGTTTTGGTTCCTTTAGGTGAAACAGGAAAGCTGAAGGGGTTGGAGTAAGAGAAATTCCTTTTCCCAAGCTAGAATAAGGCTCGGGCAAAGTCTTTTCTCCTGAAGAGTTTTGTGTATTTCGAAATGATTACTCTTCCCCTTACCCTTCAAGGGCTGTAAGATGATCTTTCCTGAATCTTCTCCCCAAGAATCTATTGATGTCCCTGGAGGTAAATCCCAAGAAAGTGGTGCATCCCTGACCTAAGACTACACACCCAGTATTTTTTTCACTCTCGTGCCAGTCCACATTCAGCCTCCAGCAATTCATCAAAATTACCATTAAGTGTTCTTACTAGCTTATGTTGCAGGTAAGCAGATATTGGCTGTGTCTCTCTGAGTGCATCTGTCTCTCCAGATTTGGGTGTGGTGATCTGTCCTGTGACCTCAATGCTTTAATGGATCCAAAAAAGTTATTTTCACCCTGTGCATATTTTATTTTTTGTTGTAAAGACAGGAGTGATGATTTCCAAACTCTTTATATATTGGAGAGATAACTGGAATTTGCAAGAAATTTTTAATAGATACAAGCCAGAGGAACAAGAAATGACATCTTTAAAGTAATGAAAGAAAACAACAACTTTCATTTCAGAATTCTGTTATCAGTGATAATCTTTCAATATGAAGGTGAAATAAAGACTTTTTCAGAAAAAAAAAAAAACTTGGATAATTTATTTCACCTCAAGAAATATTAACAGGAGTTCCTAAGGTGGAATGAATAATTTTTCCAGATGAAAGATTGAATCTACATTTAAAAAAGATAAAAAGAAAGGTCAACATAAGAGGCATTTTTAAAAAAATTTTAATCACTCTAAAAGATAATTTACTATTTAAAGCAAAAACAGGAATGATGCATTGTTGTGTTTATTGAAAAATCACAAGGCAACCACAAATAGAATTGTTAAAGAGGTATAACTAATAAGTCAATGTTGTGTGCAGTCAAGTCGATTTTGACTCATAGAGGCCCGATGTGACACTCATTTCCCCATAGGGTTTTCTAGTCTGTAATATTTACAGGAGCAGATTGCTAGGTCTTTCTCCCATGGAGTTTTTGGGTAGGTTTGAACCACCAACCTTTAGGTTAGCAGCTGAATGCTTAACTGTTGCTCCAGCAGAGGTCTTTAATAAGGCAATAATGGAGACAAAATTGAATAATAAAAAATACTCAATCCCAAAGCAAGATGCAAAAAAGAAGAAAGAAACAACAAAAACAGATGGAACAACTAGAAAACATACAGCAAGATGTTAAATTTAAAACACAACTTTATCAATAATTTCATTAAATATAAATGATCTAAACATTCTGGTTAATAAGCTGACATTGCCAAGTTATATACAAATACAAGACTAAAATATGTGCAGTCTACAAGGTCCCACTTTAATTACATAGATAGATAGGTTAAAAGTTAAAGGATGGAAATATACATACCTTGCAAACACTAATAAAAAGAAAGCTGAAATAATACCAAATAACAGAGACCTCAGAAATAGGAATATTAAGAGAGATAAAGAGATTCACTACATTAGAATAAAGGGGTCAATACATGAAGAAGGAATTGTAATTACAAATGCCTATGCATCTAGCATTTTGCAATAATGAAGCACAAACTTACAGAACTAAAAAAGAGTTATATAAAAATTCAATTATAGAGACATCAACATTGATCTCTCAATAATTAATAGAACAAGTATACAGAAAATCACGAAATACAGAGAGACCTGAAAAATGCTATTTCCAACTTGACCTAATTGACACTTACAGAACGTTTCATCCAATTGAAAAAAAAAAAAAAAAGATTATTTGCAAGTGCATATGTAGCATTCAAAAGAAAGGCCGTATGCTGGGCCACAAAGTAAACGTCACAAAATTTAAATGAACTGAAATCATACTACATATGTTCTATGACCATAATAGAAGTAAGCTAAGAATTAACAACAAAAAGATATACAAACTCTAATTATTTGGAAATTAAACAAAACCTTTATAAATAACTCATCAATCAAAAAAGAAGTCACAAAAATTTTAGAAAATATTGCGTATAAAATGAAAATAAAAACACAACATGTCAAAGTTTGTGGATGCAACTAAAGCATTAAGAGAACATTTAAAGCATTAAGCATTTATATTTGAAAAGGAAATTTATGTTTACACCTTAAGAAACTAGAAATCAACATTAAAACTAAAAAAATGAAAAGATAATAAAAATAAGAGCAAATAACAATATTTTTTTAAAAAAAAAAACAGAAAAACAGTAGAGAAAATCAATGAAACCAGAAGTTGATTACTTGAAAAGATCAATTAAAACAATAAACATCTAGCCAGAGTGATCAAGAGCATCAAAACACAAAATTCAAACATCAGGAATGAAATAGAAGACATCAATACAAATATTAAAGTTATTAAAATGATAAAGGAATTATTTTGAATAAATGTGTGCAAAAAAATTTGACAACTTATATAAAATGTGCAAATTCCTTCAGACACAGACTATCAAAGTTCATTCAAGAGGAAAGAGATAACCTAAATATTATAATATTTAATAAGAAATTTAATCCTTAACTTAAAAAACCTTCCAACAAAGAAAATCTGTGGTCCAGAGGCCTTACTGGTAAAATTTAAGAAAATAATAATGCCAATTCTACACAAATTATTCCTGGAATATGTAAGAGGAGGGAACACTCCCCAACTCATTGTATGAGACTAGCATTATTTTGAAACAAAAACCAAACAGACCTAACTAGTAAACTATAGACCATTATCTTTCATTACAAGATACAGAAAAAAAAATTTTTAAATGTTTGCAAATCAAATCCTTCCATTTGTAATAATGATAATGCATCAAGACCACATGGAATTTATTCTAAGAATACAAAGTGGTTCAACATTTCAAAATCTATCCGTGTACGTCACCAGATCAACAGACTAAAAAAAGTAATACAATCAAATCATAAGATAAAAACCATTTGAAAAAAATTCAACACCCATGCATTATAAAAACTGTCAGCAAACTGACAGAACAGAAGGAAACTTCTACAATCATTAAGATCTATGAAACATGTATAGTGATATCATACTAAATGGTGAATGTTTCCTGTAAGGCAAGAATGTTCAATATCACCAGTTCTAGTCAACATCATACTGGAGCTTCTAGCCAGTGCAATAAGACAAGAAAAAAAGGCATCCAGATTGGAAAGGAGAGGTAAAATAGTCTTTATTTGCAGACTGTTATTGGCTATGTAGAAAGTCCTAAAGGAGCTACAAAAAAAGCTGCTAGAAATATGTGAGTTTAACAAAGCCACAGAATACATAGGGAATATACAAAAGAAATTAATTATATTTTATATACTAGGAATAAACAACTGGAAATTGAAATTTACAAAAAGTACCATTTAAAATAGCACCCAAAATCTCAAAATACTTAAGGGTAAACCTAACAAAACACATGCTAGATTTATTCTGATAAAAATTACAAAGAATTAAAGAGCGGAATTATACGAGACTTATATCATGTTAATGGATCAGAAGGACCAATTTTGTTATGATGTCAATTATCCCCAAATTGATCCCTTGATTCAGCACAACTCCAATAAAAAATATAAAATATCTTTTTCTTTAGAAATTGACAAGCTCATTTCAAAGCTTATATGGAAAAGCAGCGGACTTAAATTGCAAAACAATTTTGAAAAACAAAAACCAAAACTAACCCTACCAAATTTCAAATCTTACTATAAAGCTACCATATTCAAGACGGTGTGTTACTTGCAAAAAATAGACACACAGATCAAAGGAACAGAATAGGAGTGCAGAGATAGCACCATGCATATTTATGCAATCAGCTTTTAAAATGTGCCAAGCAATTCAATGGAGAAAGAATAGTCTTTTCAACAAGTCATGCTACAGAAATTAGACAACCAAATGCAAAACAATTAGTCTTGACCCCATACCTCTCAATATACAAAATTTAACTTGAAATAGATCTTAGACCTAAATCTTAAAAATCTTAATATCTCAAAACTTCTAGAACACATAGAAAAAACTTTGTGATATTTGGTTAAGCAAAGTTTGTTTTTTGTACATAAAAACATGAACCATAAAAAACAGATTAAATACAATTCATCAAATCTTAAAATCTTGCTATTTGAAAGATATTGTGAAGAAAATGAAAGATGATCCACAGACTGGGAGTAAATATTTGCAAAAGCATCTTATAAAGAGTTGGTATATATAAAAATTTCCACAAATTAATAATAAGAAAAATTTAAAAATAGAAAAAAAGATCAGAAGACAGATTTCACCAAGTGAATGACAACTATTTGTTGAACAGATTTTCAACATCATCCATTGTTAAAAAAATACAAACTAAAACTACAATGAGATACTTCTACATACCTATTGTTGTCGTTAGGTGCTCTCGAGTGGATTCCAATTCACAGAGACCCTATGTACAACAGAAGGAAACACTGCCCCATCCTACGCCATCCTCCCAATTGTTATGCTTGAACATGTTGTTACAGCCACAGTTTCATTAATGGATATTTGCAGCTGTTTCTTCTCATTTTGAGTTGTGCCATATCAGCGAATGAAGGTCCTGAGAGCTTGACACCATCCATGTCATTAAGGTTGACTCTACTCTGAGGAGTTATCTCTTGAGTGCCTTCCAACCTGAGGGGCTCGTCTTCTGCACTATATCAGACAATGTTCTGCTGCTATTCATAAGGTTTCCACTAGCCAGTTTTTTCAGAAGTAGATGGTCAGGTCCTTCTTCCTAGTCTGTCTTAGTCTGGAAGCTCACCTGTCTAGCATGGATGACCCTGATGGTATTTGGAATACTGATGGCATAGCTTCCAGCATCACAGCAAAATGCAAGCCACCACAGTACAACAAACTGACAAATGTGTGGAGGACATACCTATAAGAATGGCTTAAAATCCTGTACACCTAAAGTTGCTCTAAAAAATTAGGTCAAATTAAAAAAAAGACATGGAAAAATAACCAAATTGAAAAAAAAATTTCCCACATCATAAACCATTATTTTGATGGATTTTCTTTATCATGTCTCTACCTCCACACCGTGCTTCATATCAGTGAGAGATGTGACATACAGCTACTTAAATAGAAACTTTTTTAATTGGCAATACCAAATGCTAGCGAGAATGTGGACTGTGAACTCTCATACATTACTGGGTGAAATGCAAAATTGTACATTCACTTTGAAAAACAATTTGGCAGTTTCTTCTAAAGTTAAATATGAA
The DNA here is from genome assembly GCF_000243295.1 of Trichechus manatus latirostris. Classification (NCBI taxonomy): domain Eukaryota; kingdom Metazoa; phylum Chordata; class Mammalia; order Sirenia; family Trichechidae; genus Trichechus; species Trichechus manatus. Next base: position 19,655,528 of record NW_004443955.1, read on the forward strand.
CTCATAATAGATTTCAACTATCCCACTTTCAAGTATTTACCCAAAAGCAATATATGTCCACTCAAATATTTGTACATAAATGTTCACAGCAACTTTGTTGATAATAGTCCCAAATGGGAAATATCACAACTATCCATTGACACAGGAATGCCTAAACAAATTGTGCCACATCTAGGGGGTGGATTCTACAATAAAAAGAAATGTTACAACATGGATACAAAAACGTTATGCTAAGTGAAAGATGCCACACTCAGAAGGCTAGATGACTGTGATCTTCCTTCTATAGGACGTTCTGGTAAAGGAAAAACTCTAGAAACAGATCAGTGGTTGCCAGGAGCTAGAGGTAGAAGGAAGAGCTTGACTACAAAGGGGCACCACAAAGAGAGATTTTAGTTGATGAAACTATTTTATATCTTGATTGTTTTCATGATTACATGACTATATACATTTTTCAAAATCTGTAGAACTGTATACCTGAAGAGCAGCATTTTCTGTGTTTGGATTACACTTCATTAAATCTGTCTTAATTTTTTTTAAAGAAACACAAAATTAAACTTAACAGAACTGTTACTAATATTGAAAATAATAAAATAGTATTAAATACCAAAACCAAACCCATTGCCGTTGAGTCAATTCCAACTCATAGCGACCCTATAGGACAGAACAGAACTACCCCACAGGGTTTCCAAGGAGCAGCTGGTGGATTCAAACTGCCAACTTTTTAGTTAGCAGCTGAGCTCTTAACAGTATTAGATTAGCCAGATAAAAAATTGTGGGCCTTAGGAGTAAATGGCACTTTGGGATCATATGAGTATGTTCGCGAGAGGGTCAGTGAGAGAGGAAAAGGGAAGAAAATAACATAGAAGAAAGTAATCAATTGCCCATCCAGTCCATTGCTACTTATGGCAACCACATGTGTGTCAGAGTACAACTTATTCCACAGGATTTTCAATGGCTGATTTTTTGGAGGTAGATCACCAGGTCTTTCTCCTGAGGCACCTCTGAGTGGACTGAACCACCAACTTTTCATTTAACAGCTGAGCACATTAACAGTTTGCGCTACCCTGGGACTCCGGAAAAAAAGAAACAGTGACTTAAATTACCTAGAGAACACCACTCTGCTGGCATCTTGGAGAATTGCCTGGTTTGCTAGACAGATTTCCTCTAACTAAAATGTAGAGAAAGCAGCAGATTAATAAACTCCTGTGATGTAGAAAAATATTAATATCCCCGAGTATTAATGCTTCTATACTGAATGTAATTAAAGTACATCTGACGTTTATGAGATTAATTAAGAGATCCCATGGTTTTTGCATGAACCTTTTGCTTAGGGTCAAAATTTAACTCTAGCAATGACAGAAACACAATATATACAAAATATGCAAAAGTATGCTACAATAAGCAATTTTTCATAAACATATTAGCAATACATTTTTAAAGAGTAAAAAAAACATGCTATGGAATTTAGCCAAGTCCACTAAAATATTTGATAACAGGTCAAGGTTGTCTATTAGGAAAAAAGAGAAAATGTGCATTTATAATAAACTGGTTTGTTTGGAAGAAAGAAAAGTTAGTCTGACATAATCTTAGTCCCCATTTTAGGCTCAATATGAATATAAATCATAAACAAGTTGTTCCTAAAATTATAGTTGATATACTTAATTTTGCATGCCTGGATTCACATTGATAAGAAATATTGGAATATATAGGAAATGCTATCTAGTGTTTTTTTTTTTTCTCAGAATAAGGAAATACAGAAAACCTTACAAAATTCCCCACACCAGACTCCTAACTGAAGCATTCAGAACTGGAACCTGTGCGGGATTATCTAAACCAACCCTGTGAACTGCTGAGGTTCACCTGCTCCTGCTCTATTTTCTGCTTTTCAGAAAGATTTTTTTCCTTCAGCAATTCCATTTACTCCACCACTGCTGACTCAGGACTGTACTTCTTTCTACCCAGAAAAGTATGTTGGATGCTATCCAAGTTGATACTTAATCAAACAAATGCATCTTACTCGGTATGCTTTCTTTTGCCCCGGAGAAATCTGATGAGATTCTAAATAGCTATAGACAATCAGCCCAGCAAAATTTGCATGTCACAGAATATGTGATTTCTCTCAAGTGAAAGATTTTGTTTCATTTCTTCTTGCTTCTTCTGGAAGTTTTAGCTTGGAGGTGAAGAGTTAGTTATCATAAAACTGAAAGAAAAATAATCTGCTAAACACAACAAGAAAAACTATTCTCATAGAGAAGAAATTTAACTTGTCCTATACCTATCTGAAATACTCCTTTGGAAAGCACTGTTCTACCAACAATTCCACTTACGTCTTAGTAGAAGCTGGGTTATCAGAACACCAAAATGAAGTCTCAGAAGTCACAGGATATTTGATTCATTGCAAGAGTATATTGTATAGTGTATTCAATAGCCTATATATATATGCTATTGTATAGTGTATTCACTATATATGTATAGCATATTGTATAGTGAATACACTATACAATAGCATATATATATAGGCTATTGAATACACTATACAATATACTATAATATCCTATATACCAATATATAGACCAAAAAAAAAAAAAAACCCTGTTGCCATCGAGTCAGTTCTGACTCGTGATGATCCCACGTGTACAGAGTAAAACTGCTCCATAGGGTTTTCTTGGCTGTAATATTTACCAATGCAGATTGCCATGTCTTTCTCTCATGGTGCCACTGAGTGGGTTTGAACCACCAATCTTTAGATTTGTAGTCCAGTGCAAATCATTTTCCCTACGTAGAGACTATATATATATATATATATGCATAATATATATATAATGTGTATCTTCAACTTGAACTTGCATATGAGCAACTGATGGTCTATTCCATAGTTGGCCCCTGGCCTTTTTTTGACCAATATTAAGCTTTCCCATCATCTCTTTCCACAGATATGGTCTGTTTGATTCCTGTGTGTTCCACCTGGCGAGGTCTATGTGTATAGTTGCAGTTTATGTTGTTGAAAAAATGTTATTTACAATGAAGAAGTCACTGGTCTTGCAAATTTCTATCATGCAATCTCTGGAGTTGTTTCTATCACCAAGGCTGTATTTTCCAACTACCAATCCTTCTTTGTTTCCAACTTTCACATTCCAGTCACCAGTAATTATCAATGCATCTTGATTACTTGTTTGATCAATTTCAGACTGCAGAAGTTGATAAAAATCTTCAATTTCTTCTTCTTTGGCCTTAGTGGTTGGTGGGTAAATTTGAATAATGGTAGTATTAACTGCTCTTCCTAGTGCATATGGATATTATACTATCACTGACAGCACTGTACTTCAGTATAGATCTCGAAATATTCTTTTTGAAGAGGACTAGCAACACCATTTCTCTTCAATTTGTCATTCCTGGCATAGTAGGCCATATGATTGTTTCAAACTGGCCGATACCAGTCCATTTCAGTTCACTAATGCCTAGGATACCAATCTTTACATGTTCCGTTTCATTTTTGATGACTTCCAGTTTTCCTAGATTCATACTTCATACATTCTATGTTCTTATTATTAATGGATATTTGCAGCTGTTTCTTCTCATTTTGAGTTGTCTCACGTCAGTAAATTCAGGTCCTGAAAGCTTGACTCCATCCAAGTCACTAAGCTCAGCTCTATTTTGAGGAGGCAGCTTTTCCCCAGTTGTACTTTAAGTGCCTTCCAACCTGAGGGGCTCATCTTCCTCCGCTATATCAGACCATGTTCCACTGCTATTCGTAAGGCTTTCACTAGCCATTTTTTTCAGAAGTAGACTGCCAGTTCCTTCTTTCTAGTCTGTAGTAGTCTGAAAGCTCTGCTGAATCCTGTCCACCAAGGGTGACACTGCTGGTAGTTGAAATACCGGTGGCAAAGCTTCCAGTATCACAGCAACATGCAAGCCACCACAGTAAGGCAAAGTGACAGACATGTGGTGGATATATGTCATTTAAAAGACAGGAAAGAAAGAAAAGACTAAAATGGATGTCAGAAGAGACTCTGAAAGTTGCTCTTGAAAGCAGACTAGCTAAAGCTAAAGGAAGAAAAAGAGCTGAACAGATTCCAAAGGGGGGCTTGAGGACACAAAGAGAAATGTTATAATGAAATGTGCAAAGACCTGGAGATAGAAAACCAAAAGTGAAGAACTTACTCAGAATTTCTCAAGCTGAAAGAACTGAAAGAGAAATTCAAGCCTCAAGTTGCAATACTGAAGAGTTCTCTGGGGAAAATATTAAACAACACAGGAAGCATCAAAAGAAGATGGAAGGAATACCCAGAGGCACTGCACCAAAAAAACTGGTTGACGTTCAACTATTCACGAGGTAGCATATGATCAAGAACTCATAGTACTGAAGGAAAAGATCCAAGCTGCACTGAAGGCTCTAAGAGTTGACAGAATACCAGCTGAGATGTTTCAACAAATGGATGCAGCGCTGGAAGTACTCACTCGTCTATGCCAAGAAATTTGGAAGACAGCTACCTGGCCAACCAACTGGAAGAGATCCATATTTGTGCCCATTCCAAAGAAAGATGTTGCAACAAGTAAAATTTTGCTGAAGATCATTCAAAAGCAGTTGCAGCAGTACATCTACAGGGAACTTCCAGAAACTCAAGTAGGATTCAAAAGAGGACATATAACCAGGGATATCATTGCTGATGTCAGATAGATCCTGGCTGAAAGCAGAGAATACCAGAAAGGTGTTTACCTGTGTTTTGTTGACTATGCAAAGGCGTTCATCTGTATGGATCATAGCAAGTTATGGATGACATTGTGAAGAATGGGAATTCCAGAACACTTAATTGTACTCATGAGGAACCTGTACATAGAGCAAGAGGTAGTCATTCGAACAGAATAAGGGGATAACGCGTGGTTTAAAATCAGGAAATGTGTGCAACAGGATTGTATCCTGCCACCATACTTATTCAATCTGTATGCTGAACAAATAATCCGAGAAGCTGGACTATATGAAGAAGAACACGGCATCAGAATTAAAGAAAGACTCATTAACAACATGCAATATACAGATGACACAACCTTGCTTGCTGAAAGTGAAAAGGACTTGAAGCACTTACCGAAGAAGATCAAAGACTATAGTCTTCAGTATGGATTATAGCTCAACATAAAGAAACAAAAATCCTCACAACTGGACCAATAACCAACATCATAATAAACCGAGAAAAGATTGAAGTTGTCAAGGATTTCATTTTACTTGGATACACAATCAATGCCCATAGAAGCAGCAGTCAAAAAATCAAAAGAAACATTGCATTGGGCAAATCTGCTACAAAAATCCTCTTTAAAGTGTTTAAAAGCAAAGATGTCACTTTAAGGACTAATGTGCGCCTGACCCAAGTCATGTCATGGTGTTTTCAATCACCTCATGTGCACGTGAAAGCTGGACAATGAATAAGGAAGCTGGAAGAAGAATTGATGCATTTGAATTTTGGTGTGGGCGAAAAATATTGAATATACTATGGACTGACAGAAGTATGAACAAATCTTTCTTGGAAGAAGTACAGCCAGAATGCTCATTAGAAGCAAGGATGGTGAGACTTCGTCTCACATAATTCGGACACGTTATCTGGAGGGATCAGTCCCTGGAGAAGGACATCATGCTTGGTAAAGTAGACAGGGAGCAAAAAAGAGGAAGACCCTCAAGGAGATGGACTGACACAGTGGATGCAACAATGGGCTCAAGCATAGTGATGATTGTGAGGATGGTGCAGGACCAGGCAGTGTTTCGTTCTGTTTTACATAGGGTTGCTATGACGTGGAACCGACTTGACAGCACCTAACAACAACATACATATATAACTCCCTCTAACTCCCTGTGCCCAATAAAAATAACAATAATAATATAACTATTAAGGTCAAAGGTTATCATTTATATACTAATTTGATAATGTCTATTTAGCAAGCCTAGACAGATCAAGTGCACCAGAAAATTCACTACACTTCTTCATTCAGAGAGACAGTGGTTGGCTTGAATCAGTTATAGTATTTTGGATGACTACCAAGTTTACTCTAGTTCTCAGCTTTGTAGTCATGACAATTTAATTTCCTTAGCACGCTCCAGGGTTTCTGGACTCTGGAACATTAAATTATGTAAGAAAATGCATAAAAGACTGATGGATAAAACCAGAATACCAAAAATGATATTTGATAAGCAAAATTATTTGATTATATGTAAAACTCATAATTTTATCACCTGTCTGTCAGTTTGTCGTGGCTTGCATGTTGCTGCGACGCTGGAAGCTATGCCACTAGTATTTCAAATACTAGCAGGGTTACACATGGAGGACAGGTTTCAGCAGAGCTTCCAGACTCAGACAGACCAGGAAGAAAGGACTGGTGGTCTAGTTCCAAAAATTAGCCAATGAAAACCTCATGGATCACAACAGAACATTGTCTGACTCACTTGATTTGGACATATCATCAGAAACGACCAACTACTGGAGGAGAATATCATGTTTGATAAAGTAGACGACCGGAGAGGGAAAAAGAGACCCTTGGTGAAATGGACTGGCACAACAGCTGCAATCACATACGTGCTGGCAATCACAAGGACAATGCAGGACTGGACAATGATTCATTCTATTGTATACATGGCCTATATGAGTGGAGGAGGGCACAGCTATCTGTCTACCTATCTACCTATCTGTCTACCTATCTATCCATCCATCCACCCATCCATCCACCCACCCACCTACCTACCTAGCTACCTATTTATCTATCCATCCATCTAGCTACCTATTTATCTATCTATCTGTCTGTCTGTCTATCTATGTATGATTCATAATTATCAAGTAGAATTAGAATATCCTCTCTCAGTGGCCAGATCTCCACAGGAAGATTTTAAACAGAGGATTGTCGTTTGGAGATAGGAGATTTGAACTAGAGGAATTAGATGTTTGATCGTAATGGCAATTTGATATTCTGGTGCCTTTGAATTGACATTTGTTTTTAAGGGCAGGGTACCCTCTTTCCTGCATTGCTTAGAGGTCAAAGATTGCTTCTCTACCTTGGTCTTTCCCTTGGCGTTCAGGGCTACTAACACTCTCAATGACTGACTTTCTTTAGAAATGTTAATACCAAAATCAGGTTCCTATTAAGTCTTGACCTGGGAAATATTCTGACTCTTTAAAAGTGATTAAGTTGGCACTTACCACTCTTCACCTCCCATTCTTACAAGGCACTGCATTTAGTCCCTGTGAAATTCCAGCAGCTGAATAATGAGCAGTGTCCAGTATTTTTATGTATTTTGTGACTAGATAACCAGAGGCTCAAAAATTCATATTGCCTGTTTTGTTTATCTCTTGTTTCTCTTTCATTCTGAGTCAAACTAGAGAAATGAAAAATGTTATCTTGAAGCCATACATGAAGAAATAGTTAAATGGATTGCCATGAAATTCAAACAAATACTTTACAATATTCACGCTCTCTGATAATTAAGACGTTAAGTTAGTGATACATGTACCTGATACTTATGTGCTAAACTGATTTTTACATGTAACCAGTCCTCACTGTGGAGAAATGGCCAGTCAGAATTAGTGAGTAGTGGACATTAGAGGTGGTTTTAAAGAAAGCTTTACAAATTACCCTCAGGCACATTCAATAAAACACAAAGTAGAAGCCCTGCTAAGCCT
>NW_004443955.1:19664083-19665497 GCF_000243295.1 Trichechus manatus latirostris
ACAGTTCTGATACAGAACACTTAAAATTCTCCTGTTTCACCGATACAGGATGAAAATTTGATTCCCAAAGGTAGACCTGCTGTTTCATGCAACAGATTCACTAAAGTAATTTATTTGTCTGTATGGGTTAGATGGACAGAACAGTAGGTGTCAAGCTGAGTTAATAGAAGACCAGATGTTAGTTGGCACAAGTCCTGCCAGCCAGCATGAGAAATGTGAAAATTATGGGTGAAATAGGAACATTAACCCAAACACAAATGAGAAGAATCTCTTATCCCTTGGGGAACCGCTGCCATAAATGAAGTTTAGGGAAATCCACATTTCTCCATTTCAAAGAAATATCTAATATGAGTAGTATCTCAGAATACAGAGATATACCAGAATGCAAACCATAAAAGAATATATAGTGTTTAACACTATGGTCGTCAAGAACACATTGTTAATTGAATCCCATGGAGAAGAATTAACGTATCTCCTAAGGACAACCATTTATTATTAAATATCTTTGTGTAGAAGAAATCCAGAGAGTTTAATTTTTAATTCCTCTCAAAAATCCCTAAAGTAAAAGTTACATAAAATTCAAATACTATGAAAAATGGCAAAGATATCTGAATAAAAACATCTTGAGACAGATGATAGTATCTTCTCCTAAACCCTGATGTTCTCCACACAACTGAACAAATATTCCTTGATGATCTCACATACTCCTGTGCTCTGCTCTGTTACGAGAATTTTGAGTACAACTTATTAGTCCAGTTTCAGCCTTAAGCTGGTAACTGAGGATTCTTAGCCTCTCATTTGACCAAGCACCTAGGCCACTCTTATGGACGCAAGGAAGCAGGATGAAAAGGTGAAGATCCTCAGTATACAACCATTTACTGAATTTCTAGCTGCGCCACCTCTTTCTCCCTCTATTGCTTCTTCCACCACCTCTCAGTATAGTTGAACTTTAAGAGGCCTGGGAGAAAGAAGAAATAAGACTTTAAATAATTTATTTGGAGAAACAGTCAGTGAAGAGGAACAAATCATGTTTCACTAAAAGAACCGAGACCTTTGACACTCCCCTTTTCGCTCCAGTACCTGGAGCTCTAGCCGGATTGCATTAGTGAAATTTTCATTTGATGGCATTTTAATATTCTGCCTTGATGACTTTTTAGCAACATTTACTTTCAGAGGTCTTGAGTGTTCCCTCGGAGGAAATGAAACATGTCAGAGCCCATTACAAAAATCAAAATTTAAATACATCGACCACGTTAGGGCTTACACACAATCCCATCAGCGCTTAAGCTGAAACTCACAACTATTCATTCTCTTGCTCAATCAGTAATGAGTACATCTGATGAAGCATTCCAGGGTCAGGGAACACACGTTAGTGATCTAACTTAACCCATGGATTGCCTAGCCACAAAGGACA
>NW_004443955.1:19666690-19668164 GCF_000243295.1 Trichechus manatus latirostris
TTGATCTTGCAGGCAAAAGCAAAGAAAGCTACACATGTAGCTATTTGGCATTTTTATGAGTTGAATTGTGTCCCCCAAAATATGTGTTGGAATCCTAACCCTTATACCTGTGGATCAATCCTCTTTAAGAATAGAGTTTTCTTTGTTATATTAATAAGGTCATGTAAGTGAAGGGTGTGTCCTAAAACTAATGTCGAGTTATAAAAAGAGCAGATTCGACACAGAAGCAAGCATATACTCAGGAAGACAGATGCTTTGTGAGGATCATCAAGGGACCAAGGAATGCCTGGCAAGGTATGGACGTGGCTGTGACCCTGATTTGGACCTCTAGCCTCCAGAACTGTGAGGAAATAAATTTGCTTTTTAAAGCCACCTACTTGTGATATTTGTTTTATAGGAACACTTGCAAGCTAAGACAGACATCAAAGTGAAAGCATCAAAAATTCAATTCAGTCCACAGATATTTTGCTATTTTTTGAATTTGGGAGAGATCCTCTCTTCTTTCCTCTCTTCCCCTCTCCTCTCTTCTCTCTCTGTCTGTCTCTCTCTCTTCCTCTCTATCCACTATCCCTTACTTTTTTCCTACCCAAACTGACTTACATACTCAAGTTCTGCTTCCTATAGCTCGGTCTATTCAATAGGATGGTGTTGATGTTTCAGCTCTTCTTTAGCATTTCAGGCAGTGCCCTTCAGATTATGACCACAACCATTTAATGAGTGATCTCTGCTCTGGCTTCCCTCTTAAAGAGAGTTAAAGCATCTATCTTCCAAGAGATAATTAAAAGTAGTCAGGGTCTGATGGAAAGTTGGGGGTGTGACTTTGCCTAAACAGTTTCTTCTAGATCTTTTAAATCACATTTTTTTTATTTCCCCATAAAGCACCTGTGGTACCATGATGATGGGCCTGACACAAGGTTATCAGAACTGGAGGTCAGGGTTTTCCTGGGCTCTCCTTAGGGGCTGCCACTAGCCTCCCACATGGTCCAGGGAAGACTAATGGTTCTCTCCAATACTGTTCAGTGTCCAGGTCAGCGGGGACCACTGTAGAGTTCTCAATGACTTCTAAGGTTCATACAGAATTTTTCATTTACCTCAAAGAGGTCTCCTTCACAATAAGAGAGACACTCAAATTGCTAGCTAAAAGCAATGCTCATTAGTTCTCTTTGACCTGCTGCTTACAGGTTGTCAGAGCTGTACAGCATGACTACTGCTTGGAAAAGAAACCCATCATGGCGGCAGAAAAACGCATCGAGAAACTCCAGATGCCTATAGAATGCTAAAAAAATGAAAAAGTAAATTTCAAGAATAACAAGGAAGGAGGTAGCAAAGGTAGACTTCTCACCCACTGCCCAGCAGCAAGCCTTTGTAAAACTGTTGTTGTTTTTGCTGTTGTTAGTTGAAATTTAATCCACTCTGACTTGTGGAAATACTACGTTTAACAGAATGAAATGTTGCCCCATCCTGTACCATTTTC
>NW_004443955.1:19669285-19671251 GCF_000243295.1 Trichechus manatus latirostris
TGGCACTTTCCCCTCCTCTCTCCAAGGAATCCCACTGACTTTTTCTGTTTCCTCATATATGTGACTTTGGCCTCGCAGGCTCTCCATTCCTATTAGCACTTTCTCTAGCACAGAAATTTTAACCTAAGGGGGAAAAAAAACAAAAAAACTTTGATGAGAACTTTCAGTGATAGTCTTGTCGGGAATATTTATTTTACACAGATATTAACTATAAGCCAAACAGAGTTCAGGCAGTAGAATGTGAGACAGCAATTGGCCAGGAGAGAGGAAAAAGATGGGAAATACAAGGCTCTCTGGGGCTTCTCTGAAAAGAAACAACACTAGTCTTCTCAGTACACTATGATAACTCTTTTCTAAGCAATAGAGAATTTTTGGTCTCTCTTAGAGAAATAAACACTGAAAACTGAACCTATTAGTTGTGTTTTTTTTCAAGGAATAATGGGCAAGTTAATGGTTTTTATAACTGTAAACCCGTTGCCATCAAGTCGATTCCGACTCATGGCGACCCTACATGTGTCAGAATAGAACGGTTCTCCCTAGGGTTTTCAATGGCTGATTTTTCAGAAGCAGATCACCAGGCCTTTTTTCCCAGGTATCTCTGGGTGGACTTAAACCTCCAATCTTTTGTTTAGTAGTCAAGCACTTAACCATTTGTGCCACCCAGGGACCTTTTTTATAAAAAAACTTCACAAGGTTTTATTGTTATTATGAGTTTAAAAAAGGTTCAGCTAAAGAAAAGATTCCAGCTTCTAAGGAATGAGGAGAAACAGAAAAGCATCAATGAAAATACATTTAGACCCAGTTGGAGGTAAAATTTTCTACATGAAAATTCATGATAACTGATTTATTCTGTTCCTGAAGGTATTTTCTTTTTCCAGAGCTATTAAAAAACAAACACAAACCTACAAGACAAAATTCTGCGTTATGCCACATTAACTAGGAAAGCAAAACATCTACAAAATAGGAATTCCTAGAAATACTTCAGAAATTCTCATAAGGGAGCTTTAATTGAAACTGAAAGAGAAGAATTTTTCTTCTTCTTTCAGTTGTAAGAAAACGGCCCAGAATAATTTATTTCCAGATACTATGTGTATGGAATAAAGTGCTTGATGGTCACATGTAATGTTTATGTCATGATGTGTCATGAAAAAGGAAAGCATGTTGAGATAACTGTCCCTCTGGAGTTACTGAGGTGTACAAATTTATCAAAAAAAAATTAGCTGAATATTATATTTTCCTGTCTGTGAAAGTGATTTATCATTAGCATAACAATTGTTGGCATTAAGTGAAGCGAATTCTAGCTAAGAGAGATGGACCATCCCCTAGTGATAGTTCTCATGCTGAGCCCAAGGGAAACTACAGGGATTTTCTTTGCTCTTTGTTCCTTCACTTGACATATCTATGTAATAAAGTCTCAGAAAATAAGACCATTCAAAAATAACGTGGTGATAATTTGAAGTGGTTTTATCAACCAGATCCAGGACCTATATATGGACTCTCTGACCCACTTCTTTCTCCTATCGATCTTCATCTTGCCCCTCACATACATTATAAATCCACCAAGCGGCATGCCACGCTGCTCTTCTGTAACATGAATTTATGCTAATGGATGTCTGCATATGCTTATATCACATATCTATATTAAGCTTAATAGTCTGTTACATTGCTTTTTAACCCTGTGTCTACACATGATTAACTTTCCTGATTTCTTTCAAAATCGTTATTAACACAGTGTAGCATTTCACTCAACATGTCACAAAGTTTCTCTGCCTCGTGGTAGAGTTGGGGTGATTATAAAATGCCATAGTTCTGCAAGTAAAAAGGCATATAAAAAATTAAGACCATATGAAGATAGTCTCCTTAAAGCAAGAGCTTTAAGCCTAAGTCATAGGTAGATAGCAAACTCTGGCTGGTTTCCTACAAGTTAACAGAATAGGGTATACCAAAAATTGTGGTTAAAAAAAAA
>NW_004443955.1:19672657-19675281 GCF_000243295.1 Trichechus manatus latirostris
TCTGAAGCTCTGTTGAGGTCTATCCCTGGGTGACAACCACACTGTAGCTGCTTCTCAACTTCCATTCTTGGCTCCAACTCTCTTCAGGACACCGCGCTCTTTAAAGCCCATTTCCATTCATTCTCACAAAATAGTACCATCAAAAGGCTTCCATGTATAAACAGGCTTTGCCAAAGGGTAAGGAATGATGGAGGAATATTTTGGCCTAATATAAACCCAGCAGCAAGTTCGATTTGCATATTAGATCTCTCCAAGTTTTCCGAGGCATTTGCTACCTCAGGGAATTCGTCACCTGGTAATTTTCTCACTAGTTTTCATCTAGTACTTTGGAACCCAGGGCCCTGCAGAAACCCTTCTTGCTCTGCCTTCAAGCTGCTACTCTAAAACTCCGAATTTCACTTACCTTAGTGGCAGAACAGTTTAACTCTCAGCCTCTGACCCAGGCTAGGCATATCTTAACAGCCCAAGTTCAGTAATTTATTTTTCTCACATTGCATTTTTTCCCTTCCCATTAGAGAATCTTTTATTAATGACAGTCCTCCGATGGACACAGACAGGCATATTAAAGGACAGATTAGACATTTACCCTTATTAGAGGAATACAGATTATAGTTCATATTCAATTTCCAAGGAGAAGACCACAAATTGTATTTGTTCCATAAACATCCATGCAATACCCATTTTAATGTGGTTTTTTTTTTCTAGTTTTTTTTTCTCAAATATAACTGGGTGTACTTGGTCTAAGCATTGCAAACACACGCGTTCACGGGAGTCAGACAATATGAGAATGGTTAAATGAAGGAAGAGACGTGTTCTCCCACAGGTGCTAGCCAGAACGTCGGCCCAGTGAATTACTGTCATGCCCAAAGCTGCCAAAGGTTCTGGTTTCTTCAAGCAAAGTCTAAAATCATTTTTATGTGAAGTATTCTGATTTTTTCAACGATATTATACAGGAAAAGACAAAACAAAACAGTTTGGAGACTGGCTTCAGTCCCCAAGGGCTGCCAGTTTGTGAGCTGTGGCTTAAGTCCTCCACGTATGTCTTTGTCTAATCCAGTCCCAAGGTCCTTATTGGTTTCCATTTACAGAAGACATCATGGGTCCCTCTGGTCTGCAGTGGACTTAATTTGAGGTTAAATTCTGTGACAAGCTGGAGTTTGAAGGAAAAGATCTAATCTTTGAGCTTCTTCAAACATTTGAAGGATTTGGATGAATGCTGAAGGTCCCAGAGAGGTTCAGTCCACCTGAGACCCACTGGGGAACATTCACCTTTTATCTTGTAGGCAAAGCACACTTCTTCCAGCTTTTCTTCATATGATGCCTTGGTCATTTGTATGTTTAAACATCTATATGATCATTGTTTACACTAAGAAATATTCTGTACTGTAGGTTTTGGTTCTTGTTAATAGTATTTATATCTTTAACTCTGAGATTGCTGACTATCAAATCTTTCCATTGATTAAACGTACAATACCACCTGTTATGTTATGAGGGAGGGCTATCATCTAGTCTCTAAAGTTAAACTGTGAAAGTCCAAAGATTCTACGACTGTTCTATTAAAAAGATGTTTACCCATTTGCCTTCATTGGTATCAATTACCTGACAAAATATGCATAAAAATTAAGACAGAGATTAAAATGCATTTCATACTAAATATACTGTAATGTACTCTCCATGTATTTAAAATGTAGCCATCTAATGCACAACAGAGTCCATTTTAAATATGCCTGGATGGATGATATTTATTTTCTTAAGCATTGATATTTACGTCAAAAGCATATGTGATACATATGCTAAAGAAGAAAGAGAAAACTTGTTTGCTATCAGATTGAAAATATCCCTGGTAATGAAACATGCTTTCATTTTAATAAAGATGTTTCCCTAATTTTCAGAACTGAATAAATGATTCATAATCCTTGAGCCCTGAGACATCCTCCTATGATCAACTTGGCTTGATTTCACTTTTCTTTTTGTCACCGCAAAATCCATGTGCGCACTGCATGATTATATTTAAGACAGAATACTTGGGAGAGTCTTTTTACACCACATTGCATTAATGGGACGATGTGATTTTTTTTTTTTAACCAAGTTTTCAGATGACTGCCTGCTCATTTCAATTTGCCTTTCACATTGCTTGCTTTTCTCACTTGGGACTGTGCTGCAGATTTCACAAAATAAGAATAATAGTACAACTGCAGTAAGAAGAATTTTAATGGTCTGATAATAGACTCATTCAAATCGAGCTGGTATTTGGGCAATTTCAAATATAATCATTGAGTTCACATGTGGGAAACTTTTTTGTTTTTTCCCAGAAATGGGTAGGTTATTTTTAGCTATTATTCATTGAACATGAACTCCTAATTTTTCAAGGATATTTTACCATATTTTAATAGCTAATTACTTTTTACTGATTAACAACTGGCAGTTATTCCAATAAATATGACATTAAACCAATATTCATTTTCATGGCCCAAGTGATAAATATTAAGAAAATACATTAATTTTTGATCACCAAAACACTGTGAAGACAAAGATTTGTAAAATATTTGAAAACGAGTTACCAATTAAAACACGATAGAGACAGCAGATACTAATACAGGAAGCATAATTTTTCATATAAAATA
>NW_004443955.1:19676477-19678448 GCF_000243295.1 Trichechus manatus latirostris
TACCTCTGATGTGAAATTAGGAGAAGAAATAAAACAAAAAACCATCAGGCAGTATTGATGAGCAATCAGTTTTTGCTAAATTTGACTTTGGCTTGAGGACATTTCATACAGCAAATTAATGGATATAGATTCATGACTTCAAATGGGCATATTTTAAAATCTGGGCCATTATATCAAGATACATTACTGCCTTTTGTGATACGGCATCAGATAATGTACACCAAAACCAAAAACCAAACCCACTGCCATCGAGTTGATCCCAACTCAAAGCAACCCAATAGAACAGTGTAGAACTGTCCCATAGGGTTTCCAACCAGCAGCTGGTGGATTCGAACTGCTGGCCTTTTGGTCAGCAGCTGAGCTCTTAACTACTGCGTAACCAGGGCTCCAGATATGTAGAAGAATAATGTAAATAGGATAAGTAGTCAATAGGTATAAAACATGACTATATTTTTATTATTATCATCATCATCCTTTTTATTTCTTTTGAGACCCCAAATGAAGTTAATTCTATGATATTAAGATTAGAATTAACTATAATTATGAGGTACTTTCAAAATATTAACTGTATCGAGATATATAAAATAGCGCAAGTATGATTCTCTGAGTAAAGGTCAAATGCATAACACCTAAATCTGCTGTTATTACCCCCTCCCTACACACACACACACACACACACACATGTACACACACACACACACGAATATACGAGTATATGTGTATATACATATTCACTTGTGACGCTTTCTTTCAACACACGCTTTTGACCAGTTGGTGAAATAAACACATATACCAAAATGAGGCCTTTGATGATTGATAACGTGAACCACTGTCTATACTTTAGCGTCAGTCAACTAGTCAAATGGTGAATAATTCTTGTTGAATCACACCAATGCATCTCATTCCAAATCAGACCTAAAAACACCTCCAGCAGTAAAACACAATACTAGGGAAATGTACCCCCAATACTTGACATGTAATGTTAAGATGCTAACTGAAGTATTGCAGGTTTATTACAAACCAAAGAATAAATAAATATTTTTACTGCTTGCATAGCGATTGAACAATCAGGGGAAAAAAAAATTGTATCACTCAAACATGAAACAGGTAGACAGCCCAACTGGATTAACTCTTTTATTGGCCATTCTCTGGATAAAAAGAGCATCAGTGATGGAACCAGATAGGAACTACCAGAGTCAAATACAATGGAATATTAGACCATTATGGGGATTGAGTGAATTGCATGGAAGAATAAAAAATGGAAAAGGAAATTAGACTTTTCACTAGTGGAAAAAAATGACTAGGCAACTCTGGGATATGTTACAACAAGCTCCCGAATAAAATAAATAGGAAGTATTTTTCAGGCTGTGGGAATTGAATGAATGCAATCAATCTTCCTTGTGTGGGAACTGCATCACTCCTACCCACAAGCTCCCTCTAGTGAATTTAAATCTCCCAGCAACTCAACCCATAAGCAGTAGTCAGCCTTGAGCAATAGCCACTGAACTATGACAATATCCTCCGCATAACCAGTCAGGCCCATGCTGTAACCCTGGATTTTGTTCTGAGCCTCTCCTGCAGTAAACCAACATTCTCAATCACACTTTCTCTCTTCCCTACATTAATTATATTGGACACGCATACTCTTGCTCACCTTCACTTTGACAATAAGACGATTGTATTACTTTCAATGTCAAAAAACTACACTTTTTTTTAGTAGTTTTTCAAGATCTCAGATCTGTATAGTACAGTTATCTCTGTCTCTGGAAAATAGGCCTTAGCTAAATATGGTATAAATATTATGGGATTTATTTAATAGGTAACTGGCTTGTTAAATATTCTTTAGATGCCTCGGAAACCTTTCCATTCAACAAATATGCATTCAGCATGCAGTACATTAAAGGTACTCTACTAGGCCACACAAAGATGAGATATTAACTGCCTTTTTGCCCAATAAATGTGTAATCCAGT
>NW_004443955.1:19678886-19681677 GCF_000243295.1 Trichechus manatus latirostris
ATAAATGTTCACTAAACATCTATAGTACTCTTCAATAGAGTTATTTGGTATTTTGAAATCATTTTGCATATATTTATCCTGCCATACATAACAGTTACCTACTCAGTGAGTACCTACTCAAGGACTTCGTTGAATTGAATCCTCTGTTGTACTCAATTCATGGAAAGTGTTTAAATTTCAAGTCTGTTGTGTTTAGCCAGGCAATGGCAACAGAGAAATGTAACAGGGTGATACCCTTTGCTCAGGCAATGGCAATAGAGAGATGTAATAGGGTGATACCCTTTGCTCGGGCAATAGCAATAGAGAAATGTAATAGGGTGATACCCTTTGTTCAATGCAGGCACTTAGATAGTGGATTTTTAATCTTGATTGGGGCAGCATTTAATGTGTTGGATAAAAAATGTTGTTGCTGTTAGCTGATGTCAAGTCATCCCCCGACTTATGGCAAACCCATGCACAACGGGACAAAATACTGCCCAGTCCTTTCCCATTCCCTTGATTGGTTGGGGATCTGTTTTCATTGACTGATTTTCAGAAGCAGATCACTGGACTTTCTTCCTAGTTCATCTTAGTCTGAAAGCTCCACTGAGACTTGTTCAACATCATAGCAACATGCAAGCTCCCACTGATAGACAGGTGATAGCTGCACATGAGGTGCATTGGCTGGGAATCAAACCCGGGTCTCGTGCACAGAAGGTGAGAATTTTACCACTAAACAACCACCCCCTTTAATAGGTAGGGAAACTTGTGGAATATTATTAAGATTGCCATCAGCTGGTGGCCATGTTCAGGATTACATGGTCTACTTATAATATGTGAGAGCAATATTCCATCTCAGGATCAGCCATTAGATCAAAGGGATTCACTCAAAGCTTGACCAGAGAGAGTATAGAATTTGGAAGAATTCTAGAAAAGTTTGTTTTATCAGGGATTAACTACTATTTTTTTTTTTTTTTTCATCTCTAGAAACATCTATGTGGCTCTATATGATACACTTTAAGCAGCGACGTGCTAGTAAATCAGCTCTACGGAAATAATTAAATAAATAAATAAATGCCTTCATTTGTAGTATTTGCAATTTCTGTGGTGTATGTATTTCCACCATGGCTGATTTCCAGCTACCAGTGGTTTAATAATTGGCTCACAGAACTCCTGAATATTTAACAACCTGGCTTCAGCCTGCCACTGACTTTACACTGAGGGAGCCCCAGCTGTCCATGGTCAAGGCCTAAGTCAGGTTTGCAGCTCAGGAAATTTGAGTCCTAGGGGAAAGCTTTTGACTCTTCCTCATCATGGTCATCTTCTTCTGTGACCTTCCTGAAACAGAAGGGTCTTAGTAACGAAGACCTCAGCGGTGGGCAAATGCACTGTGCCGTGACTGAGACTGAGATTTAGATAAAGCAATAAGCAGGAGGGACTATCTACAGTCTCTTCACCACTCACTGCTTTTAGATACTCTATAAATCCACTGGAGTTCCTGGGTGGTGCAAACAGTTAACACACTCAACTGCTAACTAAAGTATTGGAGGTTCTAATCCAGCCAGAGGTATCTCAGAAGAAATGCTGGGTGACCTACTTCTGAAAAATCAGCCATTGAAAACCCTGTGGAGCACAGTTCTACTCTGACACACATGAACTGGGTCAACGTGACAGCGACTGGTTTTGGTATAAACCCTTTAGCTTTCCTGTACCTCAGTGCCTCCATCTGCAAAACCAAAATACTGCTACGTGTAAATTACAAAGCTAGCACATGAAGCTAGACTTAAAAAAAATAGCATCTTGAATCACAATCTGTGTTACTGTCTCATCTCTCTAAATCTCAACTGTGAATTCATTAAAAAGCCTCAAATAAGGGAATGGACTCCATGTTTGCACTGTCTTATCAGATAAAACGAAAGAAGTTAAGAGAAAGGAAAGCTGCTGAGGCAGCAGAGGGCTGAGTTAGGCCTGAGGGGAGGGCAGGAGAGTTCACCAGCAGATTGTGCCACTAAAGGGTGGGCAGTGATAGGAGGCCTCAAAGGCTGTGATCAGACATTTCTGTCAGAAGATGCCTTGACTTGCCCCTTCCTTTCCCTTCTCATTGTCTTCCCCTTTCAGCTGTGAATAGTGAGAAAATGACTACAGACAATGTGCTAGTTTACAGCATTTTACACTGAGGCTCTTTTTCCTTTGCCTTTGACTTGTGAATGACTGAGAATTGTTTTATTGTAAGAAGTTTCTCAGAGAAAAGGACTTTTATTTTACCTCATAATACCAGAATGGGCAGCAGGCAAACAGTCAGCGCCTTGTTTCCAGCTGCCACTCAGATCTTAGACGGTGGGATTGATAGCGGGGTCTCGGGCTGGACTTGCTCTACCTCTTCAGCTTTTCTGCCACTGGCTGTGCATCTGTGAGGGAGAAACACTTCACAGATAAACCACTCGGTCCTGTTTAATTCCACCTTTAATTTGTCAGGCAAGTATCAGGGACTTTGAGCATCAAAACAGGGACCTCTTCTAAAAGCCTAATTCCCAGTGGAGTTGGAACAGAGAGGAAAAGAAAAAGTCCTGCAATTGGTCCCCTTGGATAATATAATGAAGTGCTGAGGTAGAAGAAAGGGGAGAAATGGAGAGCTTCCAGGGGTGCTCCTGGTGGAAAACAGACACTACACTTATAGGCAGGCATGATTTTGCTGCAGAGACAGACTTGAGAGCTCAATGTCAGCCATTTACAGCTTAATCAGGCCTTTTTAACTCTTCATTACCAAAAGGACATTAGGATAAGAAACTGCATCATAGACGGGGATTTAGAA